>NC_090744.1:76247794-76270294 GCF_036898095.1 Palaemon carinicauda | reverse complement strand
CCGGCCATATTAGTTGCCGGCCGGCAGTAAAGAGTACTGCCGGCAGGCAGTCATGGCTGCTGCCGGCCGGCAGTCATGGTGAATGCTGGCAGGTAACTCGGCCAGTTTCCGGCCGGCAGCTGCTGGGCATGTTGGCTGTAAGTAGGAAGTCCCTTCTGTTTACAAGGATTCTTCCGTTTTTTCTTGAACTGCTAGCAACAGTGGCTACTGCCGGGGTGCTGCCTATCAGGCCAGCACAGAATGGTGCCTACTCAACTGGCAGCACGCCGACTGTACTAATACTGCCGGCCGGCAGTACTGGCCAGCGGTGCCGGCCGGCAAGGTTTAGACAGATCCTTGCCAGCGACAGTACTGTAGCTGGATGGAAGCTTGAATTTTACATTCTCCCCTTCCATTTGAACCTTCTTTCTGGAGAAGGTAGTAATAGTAGACTTTTACATCCCTTTTACTGTATATGTATACAGTATTAGGTAGCCTGTTCTCCATGCTGTCTCTCTTTCTTTTCGCTAGCAGGCTAGATGTGCTAGCTATGCCGATGACATGCTGGCTGAACTACAGTATATGTTTATACAGGTAGTTGGTATTTTTGCAGTATAGGATATACTGCAAATAGAAAGCTTCTGTATATTTTATACTAGTAGTGTTTTCCAATATATTTGAAAATCCTACCCAAATATTTGTGGAACCCAATCTCATATTGAAAGAATTTAATTCTTCAATATTCTGATTAGAAATCAGTCTTCAGATTACCCTACAATATTAAAATTTTAAGGACTGGAGGCTACACTCCTAACCCTTAAAGGGCAGAGCCCTTATCCTTGAGTCTCCATGATTAGGAAACTCTAAGTTTTAATTTTGTAAGGGGTGTGACAGCAAATAAGTTCTGAGGTATATATACAAATATATGTTTTTCCTTTCCCCAGTCCAGTTGGCATCATGCCAGCTGCACCGTACAGTCAGTTGCTTACCAGAAAGGCAACACATTGGCTGGATCATACTATATATAATTATACAGTAGCCAGTATACTGTAATGTAGTGCATACTGCAAATATAAAACTACAGTAAGATTATACAGTACTTTATTCTAGCATATCTTGGGTAACCTCATGCGAGCTTATGCTGCAGCTACTCTTACATTGAAGGAATAGTGTTTCTTCGTTAAGCTGATTGAGAAATCAGTCTTCCATACCCCAGAGTATTTAGTATGAAAGGGACAGTGAAGTATACACTTCCCTATTCCTAAGGGTTAGAAAACCCCCTTTTTCAGTTGGAATTCCTTCAAAAAGGAAATTCCTATCATCTAATACTGAGGGGAGATAACAGCATTTGCTTGCAAGGGATACACAAGTATGTGTCTCCTACTATCCCTTTATAGCTTGCTATCCTAAGCTATTCTGTTAAGATATGACCTTTGATATATTGGTTACCAGTGAGATAATCAATCGCATACTCATTTTGTTTTCCTTTCTTTACAGGAGGAACGCCAGATGTCATGTGTTGCAGTCTTCTAGAAAATTAAGAGTAAGTGTTTTTACAGACATAATGCATGCACGTTTCATGCTCCCTGCAATATTATTTCCGTACACCTGAAGTATTGGAACCCGCAGGCCTGCAAAGTATGTCGGGCCCTATTTTCCGAAGGTTTCAAGAATCCCAAGTCGGTAGAGACTAAGGATGCAGCTCGTTTCATACTACGCAACTGAGTGAGAAGCTTTCAGAAAATCTCTCCGGAACCTTACCTGCCTAATGACAAGATGCGTAGGTTATTATTTCCAACAGCGAGTAAGGAAATAGTGGTACTCCAGCACGAGGTACATTTCCCGATGGCCAGATAACCTTCGGGAAGGAGGGCAAAAAGCGCCCACGGGAAGAAGGGGAGAGTGTCGAGTTGGAATTGTCTCCATCCCAACAGGCTCATGAGCCAACGACATGGATATCTCCGCCTTCTATCCCTCTTTTAGATGGAATGAACCAGTTATGGGCCCAAGTCAAGAATCTAGTACAAAATTCGTGCAAACAGAGCACAAAGCAGGAAGCGAAATGCAAGGTAGAGCTTGGTAAAGCTCCACTTGTCGCTCCTAAAGGGTCATACAAACCACTCGTAGATCAAGACCTTCCGACCTGCTCCACAACCAATCACTGGAGGTTTGCGGAGGTAATGCCGATTTTAAACGGCAAACTCTACATCTCGGAGAAGATGGGTGCTGTTCCTTTGGACAAAATCCAGTTCTGGCTAAGCTTTGACGCTTACCCGAACTGTTTCATTAGACTGAAGGATGAACCAACATCAGGAAAAGGAACAGAATCAAAGGAAGTTATGATTCTCGACAATGAAAAAGCACAGGCTATCCTATCAAGCAGCATAGAAAAGGCGGGTTACTCGGTGTCAAAGGTATCCACACCAGGTAACAAGCACTTTTCCTTTCTTGCTCCTGCTTCAAATTTATTCCCCTTTACGGAGAAGGCTAACAAATATGTCACTGAGGCAGTAGAGACAGGTAAACCGGGTCCTACACTCAAGGAGTGCGAACCTCTATCACTAGCATTTCCTAGACAGGAGAAGAACTGGAAGGAGGCCCATTCCACCTTTTCAGTAGGAAGACTTGAGGCGGATGTCACCAGTCAACAATTTAAGGAAAATCTTCCAAAATTATCTGAGTTTCTCTTACAGGATGAACAAGAAACAAAGGAGAGACTTGCAGCCTCCTTATCTCTACAGAACTACATAGAGTTCTGTTCGGGCCATCAACATACCCCAGACATGCTCAAGGTCTTAGCCAAAATACATATGGCTACTTTGGTAAAAGACCTTTATGCCTGTATAAAGGCTAGAAGAACATGTAGGGAGTTTGTGTTAGCTAACGCAACAGCGAAACACGATACAAGAACGCTAATATTTTCCAACATCTGGGGTAAAGACCTCTTTCCAGACGAGGTAGTCAAGAAAGTGATTAAGAAAACCTCCACGGAGAAAGTAAGACTTCTCCAAAAGTGGGGCATCCTTCCAAAAAGAGAATCTTTTAAGGTCGTGGGTCCCCCACCTAAAAGGAAGATGGAGAGGTCTGGAAATCCATTTCGAACGGTTCAACAACAATCCTCAGTTGTAGTGACCGAGATGTCACAGACAGATGGTCAAAAAGATATTCTTACTGATCAGTCAAAGTATGGAAATGCTTCTAGTAGGAGGGAGATTCCTTTAGGATTGCTGGACCTTCGATCCTTGGGTCCATGGCCTAATCAAGATGGGACTAAGATGAGAGGTGGAGATATCTCTACAACCATTTCCTCAACTCCTCCGATAATCCAAAACACTCCTGGAGGAGTTTACCTGAGAGCTTTAGAGCATAAAGGTGGTAAGGAGACTTTAGTTTTGAATTCCAGGGAAGGCCGTTGTGTGTTTGCGAGAAGGACTCAAGAAAATCCAGCGTCATTCAGGACTTATCGCCACTCAACAAGTCCAAATAAAACAACGAGTTCAAGATGTTTATCATCCTGGACATAAGGACCCCGCTGCAAAAAAGGTTGCCTTTAGTCTTACCAGACCTGAAAGTCGTCTATCGGCAACTTCCAGTCAATCACCCTTTCCCCTCCTATCTTGGATTCAAGTTACACAAAGTAACGCACTTCCTAGGAAAGATACTCGTTAGACTAGACAGAGTCCTAGCTGCCTTCATGAAATTGGCAGACAGTCATGCCATATTTAAGCCTAATAAATGTTCAGGCAACAATGTTCCTGGACAAGAGGCTGGGATGGGCAGCACCCAATGTGGCTGGTCTATGAACATCCGCAGAAATGATCAGGTCCTCGGAACATTGTGGATGAAAGATAAACTTCAAGAAGTCTCAATTCTCTCCGGCTCATAGGTTTCAATGACTGAAAAGCCATTGAAGCCTTTTGTCACTCCAACTCTCCTTTCCTTTGGGAAGGTAAAAGGAGATGGCATGGTCTGTCAAGAGACTCTGGTAATCAGTCAGATTCCCAAAGCGAGAATAGGGAGGAACCCTGATCTCTCTCCAGTTCGCAATAGAGGCAGCCTCTGTGCTAAGAGCACTGCTGCAAGATGCGCTGGGAGCCTGGAGAAAACAAGCATCAAACGCTCGAAGAGGCCTAAAAAGACCGATAGCGGTCCTTCCTTAATCGCTTCCCTAACAAAGGTCAAGGCCCGAAAATCCCAAGACCATGTTGGTCCAGTCATGAGTACGGAAACTCTCTCAAAGCAGATCAGATTGTCTACGGCTGATCTGGGACTCCAAAGCGATAACGAGATGCTGCAATCGACGATGCTAAGGAACGTCTCATACAGTCTAGGTGCAGTTAGCAATCCCTTACCTAAAGAGATGGCACCTGTCAGCAGTTCACATACAACCGATCCGCAATGTGACAGTGGAGGCTATACTCAAGCTCAGGCCGATAGAGTTAGAATGGTCCATGGATGCAGACCTATTCTCTCCTAGATGGGAACAAGTCCCCGAACTGCAATCCGACCTCTTCTTTACGAGCGCCGTCAAGAAACTTCCTTGATATGTAGCCCCATACGAGGATCTTCTAATTTAAATGATAGACATCATGTCTCTGAAATGGAAGGGATAGACTTAGGATTTCCAGTTCATCCCGTCCAATCACCTGCTGAGAGTCCTCAACATGCTCAGATCCTTCCAGGTGGGAGTAGCTCTGTTGGCTCCCAGGTAGCCAAAGAGCAATCTATCCTGCTTGAGGAAGGAACAGAGGCTGAAGCTGTCCTTAATTCTGAACCCGGGACAACTCCAGAAGGTTCAGAGACTAATTGCCTTCGATTTATTACAGAGAACCCAAACCCTTCATTGCATGATTTTCTTGCCCTAGCGGTTAAGAAAAGTTTTGGGATCTCAAAAGGCAATATAGAATTCTTACAAGAATACAAGTCTAAGTCAACTAGAAGACAATATGAGTCATCAAGGAAAAAGTGGGTTGCTTTCGTAAAAGCAAAAGGACCGAGAGAGATTTCAATGAACTTCTGAATGTCCTTCTTTATCCATCTTCATAACCAGGGTTTGGCGGCCAACACGATAACTAAGTGCAAGTCAGCCTTGACTAGACCTCTTCTATATGCCTTTCAAGTAGACTTGGTGAATGAGATCTTTAATAAGATCCCGGAAGCATGTGCGAGGCTTAGGCCTGCTACATCACAAATGTCCATCTCTTTGTCTTTGGACAAGGTCCTACATTATGCCTCATCCTTGAACAATGAAGATTGTTCGCTTAAGGATCTAACCCAAAACGTTATTTTTCTGTTCGCTATAGCCTCAGGGGCTAGAGTTAGTGAAATAGTGGCCCTTTCTAAGGTTGAGGGCCATATTCAGTTCTCAGAAACATGAGAACTGAATCTCTTCCCTGATCCACCCTTTCTCGCTAAGAATGAGCTACCCACTAAAAGGTGAGGTCCCTGGAGAATCTGCCCTCTGAAGGAAGATGTCTCTCTATGTCCGGTAGAGTGTCTAAAGGTCTATCTTCGTAGAACTTCAGACTTCAAGGGAGGACAGCTCTTTAAAGGAGAAACCTCTGGATCAAACTTATCCCTAAAACAACTGAGGGAGAACTCACCAACTTTATTAGTAGAGCGGATCCTGACAGTACTCCAGCAGGTTATGATCCGAGAAAGATTGCTTCATCACTGAACTTCTTTCAGTATGTGGACTTTGAGCATCTTCATTCATACACTGGATGGAAATCATCCAGAGTGTTTTACAAACACTATGCGTAACAGGTACATGAACTGGAACACTATGTAGTGGCGGCAGGTAGTGTATTAAAAAATGCCCCCTAATTACTATTATAAACAGTCAATGGTTTGGGACTTCAAATGTCCTCGCACATATACTGGGTGAGAATCATCCAGAGTGTTCTACAAACATTATGCTAAGCAAGTGCATGATCTGAAGCAGTATGTGGTGACGTCGGGTAGAGTACTTAACCCGCCGTCTAATTATACGATGAACAGCTAATTGACTGGGACTGTCAATTAAAGGGAGAAGGGGTCATCCCTCTTAGGGTGTAACCTCCTTTGATTAAGTGTGACCATGGTGAAACTAGCTCTGTTCAAAATCCCAGGTGTGGAATTATACAGATAGCACCAGTGTCGGTGTACGCAGTATACAGTGCCAATAAAAGTTACCAGTACAGGAATTATGAAGAGAATTTGTTTTATGAATTTTCTTCATTCTGAGACTGACACTTATCATTTCTTGCTTTCCAAGAAAGATAATCTCTGGACAGGTTACATGTATAGCTCAGTTATCATACTACATTTGTTTTACTTACTAATAAACGTCTATTAGAATGTAATTGCGTCCTAACTCGCTCGACAATTGCATGATTTAAAGTCCACAGTATGTACTTTTATATATTTGTTTGCTCACAAACAATGGATTTAAGAAACACTGTTAAGTATTTGGTAGTTTTCACAAACTACGAGACGGTTTGTTCATCTGGTGTATTCTTATGTTCGTCCATACAATATATGCTTACCTTGAGACCCCCTTTTTCTACTGTCTAGAATGACTCTTCCCTGTAGGGGGCAGGAAGCACTAACATCGGAGATGATTAGTGATAATGACAGATAACGGTAACGTCATTTGTTTCGATTAATCCAAATGATCATAGAAAGGTTGTCCAAAGGTTAAGGCACTGTTGAAAATCCACAGATACATTAATGCTCTGGTATACTTCCATCAGGACGACATGGCTTGAGCCCAAAAAACCGATTTTGAGCGAAGCGAAAAATAAATTTTTGGGTGAGATCGCCATGTTGTCCTGATGGACCCACCCTTCTTTCTTAAAAGAAAAGATCTTCACAGTTCCCTCCCTGACGTACTGTATCTGTAGCACCACGCTCAATGCTACAAGGAATGTCCGCCATCTTGGGAATGGCGCTGGGGTGGTGGTCAGTAGTAGTATGGGAACGAGGGTAACCTTGTTACGGCCCCCTTCTATTCTTTTGCCACGTCCCCCTCGAAGCGTAAATGTTATTAGGGGTGCATATTGCTATGTGACGTGTCCAGAATGTGTCCTCTGATATTATGCGATATCCTTGAGAGAAAATTTAAGGATATTCACTCCAGGAGTTAGAATTATGGAACCATAAGGTTAATTCTCTGGGAATATCACTGTAGTATAATATATCCATTTGAAGCTACCTTAGGAACTTCCATCAGGACGACATGGCGACCTCACCCAAAAATAGATTTTTCGCTTCATATATATATATATGTATATATATATATATATATATATATATATATATATATATATATATATATATATATATATATATATTTATATACTGATTATATGTATATATATATATATATATATATATATATATATATATATATATATATATATATATATATATATATATATATATATATATACTGTATATATATATATATATATATATATATATATATATATATATATATATATATATATATATATATATATATATATATATGTATATATACTGATTATATGTATATATATATATATATATATATATATATATATATATATATATATATATATATATATATATATATATATATATATATATATATATACCATTATTCAGATCTTTGTTTTTAAACCTACTTATGTCACAAAAAAGATTTTATGATACTAAAACAAATTGTAATTATCCTTTTTTGCTATATGTTGAATTTGCTTCTATAATACTATCCACTTCTAAATAGGTTTAGAATGTTTTTAATAATACCTATGCTCTCTCTCTCTCTCTCTCTCTCTCTCTCTCTCTCTCTCTCTCTCTCTCTCTCTCTCTCTCTCTCTCTCTCTCTCTCTCTCTCTCTCTGATTGATTTTAAAAAGAGTTGCGTAGGCGTTTTCATACTATGATATTCTATATTTCTGTATATATTTTTCTATATGGAAAAAATACAACCATGAATACTTTCCAAAAAGGGTGGATCATAGAAGAGGTAAATTTTACATAAACGATAATGATTAAGATCTCTTTGTATTTGCAATGTTTTTTCTTATGAGGATAATTAGGTAGCAGATTGACCAGGGCCCCTAGATACCTGTTGAGGACTTACATACAGAAAGTTATTGCGCCCATTTACTGCCAGAGCAAAACTACATGGAAACACTCTCTGTGGTTACGGTCATTTTCCTTTGCCCAAGTATACATAGAATACTCTCGCCTATTCGTTCCACATTCCCCTGTCCTCAGACACCTGACAAGATTGGGACTAGCAAACAGTTCTTCTTTTTTAATGGGGTTCCTTACAGCACAATAATTATTCATTGGCTACTTTCCTCAAGGTAATGTACACTTTAGCTGTGGTGAACTGCTCTTCTAGGTGAATGACACTCCAAATTCAAACTATTGTTCTATAGTTTTGGGTAGTTTCCATACACTCTGTACCATACTTTTCTACTGTCTTGGGATAGTTGACTTGTTTGAGGGTATACTTGATTACACTGTATTATTATATTTCTATCCATATTTATTTATTTTTTTTTTAGAATTTATGTATGAAAAACTTATTTTGGTGTTGTTACTGTTCTTAAAAGAATTTATTTTTCATTTCTCATTACTTCTCTTTTAGTTTATCTAATTTTATATTCCCTTTCCTGACTGGGCTATTTCTTTTCTGTGTGATCCCTTGTGCTTATAGCAACTTGCTCTTCTAACTAGGACTGTAGCTTAGTTACTACTACTACTACTACTACTACTACTACTACTACTACTACTACTACTACTACTAATAATAATAATAATAATAATAATAATAATAATAATAATAGATATCTCATTTGATTATGTAACCTCAAATTAATCATATCGAATACTTATTAGTTTTGTTAAAAATTATATAAAATACTCTGAGAACGCTGAAAAATATCGTCATTCAAACCTAAAAAATGTACACGAAGTATATCATGCCGATTTAAAAAAAAAATATGCTTCTTTGCTAGAGAGGGTCAGGTTCGGAAGTTCCCCATACCCGACCTCATACTTCTGGCTAAGCCCTTGTACACTGTCAAAATTGAAATATGTTTTTATTTTTTTAAATAAAGGTGTCTAATTTCACAGTAATAAGAATATAACAGCGAAGAATGAAAAAGAAATAGTACATGTATTGGAAGGATATGGTATAGGTGATTTTTTTTTTTTTTTTTTTTTTTTTTTTTTGTAGTTATCTAACGAACATACATTACCATCCCTTCATTCAAGTTCGAATTCCTAAAAATTTTTATAGATGTTTTTATTGGTAGCAAAAGGAGGCACCTTTGTTTTTATTTATATAGTTATTCTGTGTGCATGTACGTAATTTTAAACATTCCTTTGAGGAATGTTTACAAGTAAATTTTTTCAATACTTCAGTAAGATGTTGAACATCTTAGCAAGCGGTTGATAATATAGTGTATTATAAAACTGTACCTCTTAATTTTTGGGGGGAGTGGAAAAGAGAAAAATATCTAGTTGAAAGCATTTTAAATATGATTCTGAGATAATTGCTTTTATTCTCAAGACATGATAAAAAAGCTGGCTATCTTGTAGTATAAAACCACACCTTATGGGCGCAAGAGTTTGAACGTTAGATAAAGAAATGACAGTGGTGAAACGTATATTCTCATTCTTTGGATCGAGTTAAGGGAGTTAGCTAATAGTTATTAGGATGTTTTCGTCTAATATATCTGTTCAGCTTGTATTGTTAATGGAACGTATAAACTTGAAACAACTCCGCTGGAGGCTCAAAACTTCAATAGTATAGATATATTTCGGCTTTGTGTTGTTCTTGAAAACCTTAATTTTAATAATTATTACTTTTCAATCGCTAACTTTATTATTATTATTATTATTATTATTATTATTATTATTATTATTATTATTATTATTATTATTATTATTATTATTATTATTATTATTATTATTAATATTTTTGTTATTATAATTATTATTATTATTATTATTATTATTATTTTTATTATTATTGTTGTTGATGTTGTTGTTGTTTTTATTGTTATTGTTATTATAATTAAATTTATCATTCTATTATTATTATTATTATTATTATTATTATTATTATTATTATTATTATTATCATCATAATTATTATTATTATTATTATTATTATTATTATTTCTATTATTATTAATATCTGTATCATTATCATTATCATAATCATAATCAAAATCATTATTATTATTATTATTATTATTATTATTATTATCATTATTATATCAATAATAATAATAATAATAATAATAATAATAATAATAATAATAATAATAATAATAATAATAATAATAATAATAATAATAACAACATTAACAACAAAACAACAATATTAACAACAACAAGAACAACAACAATAATAATAATAATAATAATGATAATAATAATAATAATAATATTATTATTATTATTATTATTATTATTAGTATTATTATTATTATTATTATTATCTTTAAAATTATTATTGTTCTTCTTCTTCTTCTTCTTCTTCTTCTACTTATTATTATTACTATTATTATTATTATTAGTAGTAGTAGTAGTAGTAGTAGTAGTAGTAGTAGTAGTAGTAGTAGTAGAAGTAGTAGTAGTAGTAGTAGAAGTAGTAGTAGTAGTAGTAGTAGTAGTAGTAGTAGTAATAATAATAATAATAATAATAATAATCCTCAAATACAAAAAATTAATGAATGATGTCTGCTTCTTTCTTGACATCGAACGGGAATCTAGACTGATCGGGTGTTTCCATGCTGCATAGGTTTGCAATCTTCTAGTTGGCTCCTCTACTCTGTTTCACTGCATTGGATTTGTTGTCGGCAAATATAGTTTGTTATAAATGTTGTTGAATAGTTACTACCTTCAAACATACCTGGAATAATAATAGTTCATTATTGTTGCATATTACAATCCCATCCTCGTCGCCAAATATAGAGTTTCTTACCAACGTGGTTGAATAGTTACTGCCCTCAAACATACCAGTAATAGTAATAGTTCATTAGTGATGTATATTACCTTCCCAGCATATTCGCCGATTTGTCTTAGGATCAATTATAGGCTTAGTATTGAAATATGTTCAATTTGGTTAAATTTTGCATCGCTGATCTAGTACTATTAATTTTTGCCTCTCGAGTTAGAAAATGCAAAGAAAACTTATACACAAAAATAAAAAAATAACAAAAGATTATCACTCCTAAAACACTAAATCCTACCGTAATACAAAAGTAAGAAGAATCACGTTCTAATTTTGAGACAATTTTTAATGATTAATTCCTTCATGAAATACTCTACTACACTTATAATCTATTAGGAAACATGTTGTATCAATATAATACTGTGCAACATTATTTATATCCGTAGCTCATATAGTAACAGAGTTCATAGCAGGTAAATAGACGACTGTTACATCATTAAAAGAATAATTTCTTTTTTTTTTTCTAGGTTCTTTAACATTAATGAGCTTGTAAATAATAAATTAATGGTTTTAAAGATTATCAGGATACAGACTGAGAGGGAAAATACAGAGTGCAACGGCTACGTAAAACAAAACACCAGCCATGTCTGAGGGAATTTTACCCTTGATGCCAGCCTACACTGTACAGTTCCTGGGTAGCTTATCTTAAGGAACTGCCATTTGCTGTTGGCTCTGAGGTTGTCCCTGGCCTCTAGTTAGCTGCGTCGGGTGATGCAATTGCATCTCGTCATTACATGTCTGTCAAGCCCATGCCTTTAGTGTTACATGCGACCAAACAGACGAACGCAGGCGATTTGACAATCTATTGGCAAATTAGTGATGCAATTATGAAACTAATTCAAGCTTGCTTTCCTAGCCCGGATCGTGGCAAAAAGATCAAGGTCGACAGTAAAGTAACATCAATACATGTGAAAAAATTCCAAATACCCACTCTCTGCATATACTTGGTGTATTCCTGGGGTATACCTGGGTATACTTGAGGACCCTTGAGCCACTACCTATAAGGGAAAGCTATCACCTCTATTGTACTACTGTATCATCAACCAGTGAAGGCCCACCTGTCTATAATGGGATGCCCCTAACTGCAATACGCGGGGACTGGCATGAGGTCAAGACCCGAGCTAGCCTGACCATGCCCATTTTACCTACTCTAATTCTTAATAACTACAATAGTAATTTTCAGGATTCCCAAATTTTAATTCTTCCCTTCTACAGTAGCTGTTAATAAAGGACATCAAATCGAGCAAAAACTAAACAAGTGAGCTAACTTTCGTGTGACATCGAAAACTCTAATAGCAACATAACACTTAAAAACAGAAAATCCTTCGTACCACAGCTCTCTCTCTCTCTCTCTCTCTCTCTCTCTCTCTCTCTCTCTCTCTCTCTCTCTCTCTCTCTCTCTCTCTCTCTCTCTCTATTAAACTAGACATAACGAATCTTTTTCCTGTATTGCACAAATACTGTGTAAATGTTAAGATTTTTGTTTTTTATAACTTAATTCAAAGTTGGCTATTTCTAATTAATATTTCTTCCGGAATAATCATATCTCTCATAATATGTCCTGTCATCAAACTCACAACTTTTCACTAAGTAAAATTTCTTCAAGTAAATTCCCAAGAAAATTTTTTTTTTAAAGTATTTGTGAAACAAAAAACTATCCTATCTCTTTACTCTGTAACCTCATTAAGACAAAGACATCGTCACTGATATTTTGTTGTTGACAGCGATGTATAGGTGAGAGAGTACAACGACCTCCTGAGTCATATAGACTTAATATTACACTTTTTACAAACTTTTCTACCATATCCTCTCACAAAAAAAAAAAAAAAAAAAAAAAAAAAAAAAAAAAAAAAAAACCAGGCTCGTTTCATATGCAGAGTATGCTCCTCTCTTTGCATCAATTCTATCTCCTGAATGTAGATCTAAGGTCGCTGAATCACTTAATAGAAATTCAGCTAAAATTAGCGCATGGTACATATTATGGGGCATGAAGTGAAATCTTGACAAAACTCAGAGTATGATTGTAAGTAGGTGTAGGACGGTTTATCCTCAACAATGTGATCTCAGCACTGATAATGTTGCTTAAACATTGTATGACTTTTAAAATTTTATGTGTGATTTTGGAGAGCCTGTTTACTTAATGGAAAAAAAAAATAAATTAGATCTCTGTCTTCTTCAGTTGCACAATAAAAACTGGTTTACTGAGAAAGTCTCGTAAGGCTTACTGTGATCAACCTATTCTGAAGAAGTGTTATATATATATATATATATATATATATATATATATATATATATATATATATATATATATATATATATATATATATATATATATATATATATATATATATATATATATATATATATATATATATATATATATATATATATATATATTTATTCTACCTTGTTTCGATTAATGTTCAGTCTGGTCTTCAGCTGCTGATTCTCATCCTAATTTTTTTTATTTTTTTTTTTGTCCTAGAACTCACGATCTATTATATTTCATATTCCTGATCTAGATAATAATATCCAGAACAATCATCCAATTAGTTTGTTATGCAAGTTGCATGAATTTTTTTCATATTTCTCACCATCCTTTAAATTCAGATCATGACAGACAGTGCGACCCTACTCGTAATACTAGGTATGCAGTTAATTCTAACAGTAAAGCCTTCTCCATCATGAGGCTCCTTACGACACAGTATTCTGGACGGTTCTGTTGTAACCTAGTTGTGGAATAATCTTCCTACCATGGTGGTTGAATCTGTAGAACTTCAAAAGTTCAAAATTGCAGCGAAGGTTTTTATGTTGCACAAGCTGATATACGTCTGTTTTATAGTTTAATTATAAAATATCGGTTTTCATGTCATTATTGTTCTTAGTCTTAGAGTATTCAATGTTAATTGTTCCTAACATCACATATGCTTTATTTATCATATATTTCCTTTCCTCACTGGACTATAGCCTCCTGCTTTTCCAACTAGGGTTATAGATTAGGTAGTAATAATGATGATAATAATAACCTCACCAGATGCACAAGTCATTTCACTCTCTCTCTCTCTCTCTCTCTCTCTCTCTCTCTCTCTCTCTCTCTCTCTCTCTCCGCAACAACATTGTTCGCTGTTGTGTCCTCTCTCCCTCGCCCCCCCCCCTCTCTCTCTCTCTCTCTCTCTCTCTCTCTCTCTCTCTCTGACTGATCAATATCTTCCCTTCACTTACACATTCCAACTTAGCAACGTCCACTTTTTTCCTCTTTATGACTCTCATTCTGATTTAGTTAACAAAATTATTCACCACAAAAGATGTTTCCCTGGAATAATAAGACCTAAATTTAACAACCCCCAAACTTTAATAACTGAATAATTTTGCCCCCCCCCCCCCCATTAACGATTATTTTGTACTTAACATTTTTCAACAGATTCGAATAATCCGGGGCATTTGCATTAATACACGGCTCAGATAACATTTCAAAATTCATCTAACTCAATTGCACCACCAATAATCAGAACTCAAGAAACATCAGAAAATTTCTAAATGTAAGAAATAATTAACACAGTATTCACAGCATACACATGTAAACATGAATACCCAAAATAATAATGTCACACTCTCAAAGCATACAACTCACGCAATCATGGGATCATGGAGCTCAAGAAATAAATATAACATCATCAAATGCATGACAACCAAACAGAAAACAACAATTCTATGATAAAAAGAAACTTATTACTTCAAACACATTCATTCACAAAAGGGATTCATAAACCTTTCCAAATATGAAGGTGTTTTATTTCTACCTGATACAATCCTAATTGCCACATCTTACTTCATCTCAAATCTTTTTATATAATAATCAAAAGAATGGACACTCTCTCTTGCTTTTAGCAAAAGTTACTGAAAGATACACAAAAATAAGAACCCCTTACCTAATATTTTAATACTGTTATTGAACAGATATGAGTTTTAAATTACTCAAATCTTTCCTGGCCACTTGACAAATTACATAATCAATAAGTAAGAACACAAAAACCATCTTTCTTATTTTCTTTCCATATATAATCTGACATAAAAATATCTTTTACCTCTGCCTTATTTTTCCTTCTTTACCAAACATTGAATAATTAAGAAGGATAACTATATTATTATTCATAATTATTTCTTAATTCAAACTTTGTTCTAAAAAAAACATGATTCCCTTAGTACAATACGTTCTTTCACTCAAAAAAATGTACTAATTTAAATGCGTACTTTTGTTCTAGAAATTATTACGGAAATATCTACATATATTTTCTCTCTTTCCTTTCTCCTTACAGCTCTTTATCCGGCAAATTATGGGTTATTGTTAGCCAATCTGTTTCGCACTAATATCGCCAATCAAAAACCTTGCTGATGCTAATGTTAAGTGATTTTCTTTAACGATTACAACTAAATCACACAGAATGTCATCAGTTGGCTATTGCTGCAATTCAAGCCAAACAACACATGACATGTAAGACACCTCCTTTTACTGAATTCTGTTAGTTTGTTGGAGTTTCCAGTTATTACCAAGTCATATATATTTGTTCTTACACACATAAGGAAACTTTGCATGAATTATCAAACACAACCGAATTGACAAAAACTCTACGGCAACTTGCTCATCAATATTTTCTCTATATATCAAATTCTTATGGACTTCAATTCAGCCGATGAATTTACACTCGTCACTCAGAAAGAAAGTATGAAATTCAGGCATAACTTTTCATTTCTTCCCCATTGCTATTACGATGCCATAAAACATCTAACAGTAATCAATTCCCTACTCATGATTTTTCTAAATACGCAATTCTCTACAGAGTTGGAAAACAAGTATTTATTCCTTGCTTCTAATTCAAAGAAATTACGTTACCGAAAAAGAAAAAAATAATAATAATAAATCACAACCGATGCAGGGCCATACATTGACTATTACATCATAATGCTTTGCTCAGGAATTCATACGGACTCTCCATTTATTTCACTCGTCTCCCGTAAACTTGAATAGGACGTCCTCTAAATTGAAAGTACATTCATGTTACCTGGTAAATCGCTGGCGTTACTTTCTTGAATGATTCGATACCATTTTCTGGTTTTAGCAATCAGACCTAGCATTAGAGAAACAAATCATTTGTAAAACACTTGCAGTGGGTTGAGTTAAATGCAAGATCTTTTTGATTGTACAAGTGATAAATTACTCATTACTTAACTGACTATCAGCAACTGAAATTACTCCTAAATTTCGTTAACAAGCTCATCTCCATTAATAAAGATAATCTCGAATAAATAAAATAAACTTCTTAACCACTTGTTTAACATTTTCATTTAAAACATATTATAACGAATTAATTATCACTGGTTTACAAAAAAAAATTTGGTCTGAGTCAAGAATGGGGATAGGTGTTTTTTTGCTAATTTGGGTGTGCTGAATTCAAATTTATAAATAATTTTGCTCTATCACCTCTAGTTTTCTGGCTTTTAGATAGTCTCTTTTTAGTATAAACAGAGTATATATGTGCACATTTCAAGAGTTGCAGCAGCTTATAACAGACAAAACAGGATAAATAAAGAACACTGATTGAATCAATATACTTGGATGACAAAATTACAAAATTCATAGTACCACAGACAGTCAAAAGTGTGTTTTCTTAGAAGATCTGGTGTATTTTGCCTCGGGGATGTCACGCAAGAGCATCCAGCAGAAGTCTCCCATAATGCCGGGGTTCCATTTGCCTTGATAGTTGCTCTTCATCTTCGTAATGTCTTGATGGAATCTTTCTCCATGCTCATCACTCACTGTTCCAAGGTTTGGCGGGAAGAAGTTGCGGTGGGAATGGAGAAAATGAATCTTGAGTGACATTCGGCACCCCATATCCTCGCAGGAGTTTAGAAACTTTTCAATACAGGCTTGGTAATCTGGTACGCGTGTGTTACCAAGGAAGCCACTACAGACTAACTTGAATGCTTCCCATACTCTCAGTTCCTTTAAGTTAAGAAGCTCCTCAAAATCAGTATCCTTCAGCACTTCTCGGATCTGAGGTCCGACAAAGATGCCCTCTTTGAGCTTAGCAGCACTAACACCTGAGAACACAGTAGACAAGTGTTGGAAGGCAGCACCATTTTTGTCCAATGCCTTCACGAAATTCTTTATCAAACCATGATTGATATGAAGAGGAGGAAGAACCACCTTATTCATGTCCACCAGAGGATTCCCCTTGACGCTGTGTTCGCCAGGAACAAAAGTGCTTCTAGACCCCCAGTCTTTCTGCTTGCAATGCTGGGATACAGCTCAACTATCCCAGAGACAGAGAAAACAACAGTACTTTGTGAAGCCCGCTTGCATACCCATAAGAAGACCAATGACCTTGATGTCCCCACACAGACTCCATTGGTACTCGCTGTACTTAATAGCTTCTAAAAGAAGCTCCACATTGCCATAGGACTCCTTTAGATGGATAGAGTGTGCAATGGGAATGCTGGGATATTTAATCCCGTTGCGCAGAAGCACAGCCTTGAGACTTTGCTTGGAAGGGTCTATGAAAAGACACCAGTCTGAAGGATTATGTGGCAAACCAAGGGACGTGAACAAGCCAGGTATGTTTGTGCTGTAGCAAAACTTGTTTTCCATGTCGTAAAAGGAAACAAGGTCTAGGCTCCGATTCCTGAAATTGATGATCCTTAGCTCTTCCTGAACTAGGTTCCACTGTTTAGCTACCCAAAAGATGTGTAACACGATAGTTGAGGCACACCAACGTCCTGGGCCACCTGCGAGACAACCTCTTTCAATGACTGCCAGAGCACTACTGAGTGTGGATTGAGACCTCCTGCCCTAACTGGCAAAATCTGTCTTGATATATAATTATATATATAATGAAATGCAATCACTTACATTTAGTGCATAATAACTAGAAAATAAACCATAAGTCTCAAATATTAGAATTAACCCTGAATGCATATACGACTTTATGTACCGTATATGCACAAAATACACACTATGCATATCTAAAAAAAACTAGAGGCAATGAGGAAAAACGGATTTCAAATTTGAATTCAGCACCCCCAAATTAGGTAAAAAAAGGTATTTTTGTGCTTGCCTCAATTTCTTTGTAAACCAGTGGATTATCAGTAACACGGACGTGCGACGTAAGAACAAATAGAAATACAGGAATTTCTCTAAAATTAACGTATCTAAGTTAAACTTTCTCTCTGTAATTTTGCTCAGTACACACACAAATATTGTATCATAAAAATCTCTTACATTAACCCACAACACTGAATTACAAGCAATATCTAATAATGTATTATTGGAAGGGACCTGGCCTGCTATCTCGAATGCCGAGTCTTGATGCTGTTGCTCCAGTGACAGGAAAAAGAATGTGTTGTCACTTGTCGCAGCATCATTATTATTTTCTACAGGAACAATGTCGTGTCGTCCTATTGGGTAGGAGAGAGCTTCCTCACGGAGGGTACCTCTTTCCTAAAACCTTGTCTCAGCGATTTCTTCCTTGGGTATTGGCTGTTCGAGGTCAACCCTTTCCAGCGGAAGGGCAATAGTCTCTCTCTTTTGCTGGTTTTAGGTGGTTGATGGGTTTACACCACATCATATGGCTGCTGTTCCCGATATCATTGTCAAGATTTTCTTTGCAACTCTTTCTAGGGACATCAACTGATGCAAGAGACTCTTCAGATATGCATTGTAACAACAACGGACTTCCATCGGCGTTCACTGCTGGTCTTTAGTGTTTTTTTTTTTTTTTTTTCGGAATATCACTCTCGTGTTTCACGTGTGTCCCTGTTCCTTTCCTTTTATTCTTCTTCTTATATCATCAATGTTCAAATTTCTACGCTTTCAGACTATTCTAGGATGTGTGGCCGTCTTTATTTTTTCCCTTTCAATGCAGTGGTCATTCTTTCTATCCTTCAGAAACCCTTTTTTTTCCGCTGCATCCCACAGCTAAGCGACCGAATTTGTGACATGATCAAAGTTATTTGATATAAATAGTTCTCCCTAATTAGTACGATGGTAAATAGACGACTGTTACATTGTTAGCAGAACAATTTATTTGTTTCTACTTTATTTGACATAAATGAGCATGGTATCATTACTTTCTTCAAATGAGTGTCCTCAATTACACAATTACTTGATCTGAGAACGTCTTAATAAGTGTCACTTCAACTAATTTGGTGCACGTAAATTCATACAAATTATAAATAACAAATTTATAGTTTTAACGATTATGAGAACACAGGAGAAGAGGAAGGATACAGAAGGGAACTCCTATGCTGAACAAAATACTAAGTTACAAAAAGATAGGTTTTGAGCAGCTGGCCAACACCAGCCATGTCTGAAGGAATTCTATCATGGCTGTTGACCTATTCTGTATACCTCCTGGCCAGCTGATCTTGTTTGACTGCCAATTGCTGTGGGCTTTGAGGGTCTCCCTGGCATAAAGGTAGCAGTGGTGGGTAATGTAATTACATTCAGCCATTGCATGTCTCAGTCCATCCCATCCATCTGGTGTAACTTGCGAACAAAAAGACGAACTCAGGCCTTTAATGCACTCTGTTAGCAAATTGATAATGCCAGGTGATTCAAACTGGCTTTCCTAGCCCGGATCGTGGCAACGAGATCACAGGTCAACAACTCTTTGCCAAGTTTTTTAAGGGTTTACGTTATCGTTAACTACTTATTAAATCTAATTTCAAAGGGGACAAATGTCATATATAGCATAGACAATAAATAGTAGCATTAGCTATTGGTGATAAGGTGTGATTTTGTTAAAAAAATGTCTTTGATTAGAACTTTTGAGCCCAATTTTCTGTAGCCAAACAAGTCTACGCCATCATAATAGTTCCTTACATAATACTATGTACTAATTTTCTTTGGTAGTTTTCTACAAATGTTAGAGATTGGTCTTGAATGCAAACTAAAGATCTGAATGTCCTAGTAACAACTATCTTCGAAAGAAATATCCTTCATGAAGGCATTTCGTATACTCTTATAGCATGAGTTAATGATGTAGAAATGGTTTTCTTAAGATCAAGTTTTTATGGTATACATTTCAAAACCATATTCTAACCATAGATTTTTAGGTAAAAAATAAAAATGCATATCAAGTAATATAAGTGTCTGTGATAAAAAAAAAGTCAGCAAATCCATTTCCTCTCCATTTACTATTTCTATCTTAGATTTTTGAATTTGCATAATTTTGCTAAATTTAAAAGCTACCTAGTAAACAATCTTACTAAATAATGATCCAAAATACAAAATTAATGGGTAAACTCATGAACTGCAGTCCTTATCATTATTTTCCTACATATATCAGGGCATAGATTAATGTCATTGTTGTGTAGTTTATCAGGATATAACATTGAAAATAGAATGTTATAGAGATGAAATATAAAAATCTGTGAAATGTTTAGATGGTCCTTTCCCACAGTGGTATCCTTCAGAAATAGTTGTTGATCCATATTATTTTTTCTCCTTCAATCTTTGCTCCCGTTCTAACAATCATCTTGGCAATTCAAGTTGAAAAGTATAATGTTATGACATTGCATTTTCTGAAGTATTTTATAATCAACTTATATCAAATTATTTGTATTAACAGAACGATCTGCAATCACCCCAGTCTAAATATTATGGAGAGGGCTGTTCCCAGATAAAGGTCTTTGATTGTTCATTATATCGATGATACAAGTATTTCTTTCAGGTCTCTGTTTGGTGTTAATTTGTTTCCTCCTTGTGTTTACCACTGGTATATATTCCAACATCAGTTAGATATATTACTACCTGAAAAATATTTCCCATGCAGGCAATATTCGTTACATACAGTTAGAAGATAAGTATTTACTAAACTCTCGCTTGTTTATTTGCTTTTTAAAATAATTACCATTAAAAAATAATTTCCTAACAACTGGATATGTAACTAGTAAAGAAAAAATATATCACTCACCTCCTCCTAAGATATCTTAGGTGATATTTATTCCCTAGCGTCTGAAGATCTTTCTTGTTAATATGCATTTTTGTTCCATTTTACTTATACACAATCAGGCTCTTTCCTATGCCATAAACTACGTCTTGGAGCTGGTGTAGACAAAACCTATTTGCTAATAACCTAAGCAGTAAAATTATCTTGTGACCTGTCCACATCCTTTGGTTTATTGGGATTATTAGTTGCATCAATGCTTCATTCATATATTTGTAGAAAACGTCGATATTATTTTAGGAAATTTCAGTTTCTCCACAAAATACGCTCACTGCCCAACTTTATCAGATAATTTCGACTGGGTCTTTAGCCGACAACGACACCTGGGTGATTCCAGAGTCCTTTGGTGAGATTTTGAACATCAACCTAACCACCTATTTTCAAATGAGAAAGGGGTGTGGCGGTACTGTCGTAGCATTGATTTTCCTGAATAAGCAAATAGTCTGCATTAATATCACATTCCGGTGCATTCTTTTGCCACTCTTTGTCAAATGAGCGACGATGTGTTGGAATAAAAGATCTGAGGGGATAACCAAATAAAACTTGAGCTAGTGATCTACCATCAGGACGAGGTGTATTCTTAAAGTCCAACATTCCACAAGCTAATTCATCCGCATCCAGGTTCCCATTCTTAGCATTCGTCATAATCATCTTCTTGATAATTTTCACAGATGCTTCTGCAATTCAATTTGCCTTCAGAAAATATGGCGAATTAATACGATGTTCTATTCCCCAGCGAGATAAAAAAACGTCTCAAAGCTGATGAAGCAAACTGTGATCCTGCATCAGTTTTAAACAACACAGGAACACTTGTATCTGAAAATATAGCCCTCAGTGACAGCATTAGATTGGTTGTAGAAGCTATATCCTGACACGAAGAAACACAAGGACATCCAAACATGTCAATACAAACATGTTAAGTACGACACACGTCAGGAAAATAATTTATAGATATGGATTCAAAAACTACTTGGTAGATCTTCTTGCCATAGAAGTTTATTTATCTGATTTGGTAGAAGAGAACAGCATTTGATACAAGAAAAAAACATGTTCTCCATTTACCCCTTATCCTGATCTCAACCACATATGGTACTCAAATAATCTCTCTTATTGTTTAATTTATAATATTCTCCTGCCATTTAACTCCCAATATCCTGCTGAGTGCTCTGTTCTCAAAGGGAATTAATTTATTGTAGATTGATTCATTGTCACTCCATGACGCATGTCCATAGAGTAAAAACAATCTCACTAATCCGATAGTTGATTGATTGATTTAAAGTTTTCAGGCATCACTAATCCGATATATAGTTCTAATTTTTATAAGTATTTTTAGGTGATTTGATTTCCAAATTTTTATTTAATCTAGCCATTATCTGATTTGATTTTTTTTTTTATTTATCACTAAACTTTAATTCTAAAGACTCTGTATTAGAGATCATAGTTCTTGAATACTTAAATGATTCTACCTCATTTATCCTTTCTCCTTCCAATGATATTTCCTCTTCCATCGCAT
>NC_090744.1:76235294-76240294 GCF_036898095.1 Palaemon carinicauda | reverse complement strand
GCTACCATACAATCGCAAGTGAGGAAGTGAAATGAAGAGCAAAACTTATATATTTGTGAAAATACAACAAAGGTGCGATTTCGGATCTTGCCTCTTATGTTTCTAGAAATACAATTCTATCCAACAGTATTAGTATACATTGAGAGAGAGAGAGAGAGAGAGAGAGAGAGAGAGAGAGAGAGAGAGAGAGAGAGAGAGAGAGAGAGAGATATTTCATATCATTACTTTTTTGTGCGATTGTTTGATCATATGAGTATGTGAATCGGTAAAAAAATGACCGAAATTACGATATATCTTCATTTAATCAAACGAGTCACGAGAACATATGTTCTGATTATATTTCTTTTAATCTATTGTTTGGAGAGAGAGAGAGAGAGAGAGAGAGAGAGAGAGAGAGAGAGAGAGAGAGAGAGAGAGAGAGAGAGAGAGAGAGATCTATTGTCCTTTTATATTTTTTTCTTAACAGTACCGTTTTTTTTTTCTTAGAATTATATGATTTTTGCTTAATAGCGTATTTTGCTAATATCAGATCAATGATTTCACAGTGAACTCTTCACAATTATTGAGATTGATACGTATATGTTTTCTCATCCCTTAGTGACACAATTCTTATTATAACTTAAATTAAGAAAAAGGCGAATATGACCTTGTTATCTGATCACCCTCCATATAACTGTGAAAATGTCTCGACGTAGTCATGTTTAACAAGAAATATCTTTTCTCTGATAAAGCTTTGTGATGGGAAATCTGCTCCGGAGATGGGGAATAAATTTTACCTCAGTTTACCTCAGTTGTTCAAACTCTCTCTCTCTCTCTCTCTCTCTCTCTCTCTCTCTCTCTCTCTCTCTCTCTCTCTCTCTCTCTCTGTATATATATATATATATATATATATATATATATATATATATATATATATATATATATATATATATATATATATATATATATATATATATATATATATATATATATATATATATATATATATACACACACACACATATATATATATATATATATATATATATATATATATATATATATATATATATATATATATATATATATATATATATATATATATATATATATATATATTTCACTGTCTCCTACATTTCAATGTAACCAAAACCACTCTCCTTTGTCGAGAATATTGGGAAGAGAAAGCTTAATGCTATTGTTATTATAACTAGCCGAGCTACATCCTTAGTTGGAAAAGAAAGATGCTATAAGCCCAAGGGCTCCAACAAGGAAATATAGCCCATTGAGGAAATGAAACAAGGAAATAGATATACGTTATAAAAAATAATGGAAATTCAAAATAGAATGCTTCAAAAAAATTAACAGCATTAAAACAGATAATTCATATATAACTATAAAAAACGTATGTCACCCTGTTACAGCATAAAAACATTAGTAGCAACTTTGAACTTTTGAAGTTCTACTGATTCAACTACCCGACTAGGAAGATCATTCCACAACTTGGTCACAGCTGGAATAAAACTTCTTATGATGGAGAAGGCCTAACTATTAAAATTAACTAAAAGCCTAGTATTACGAACAGGATGGAACTATCCAATAAGTTTTGAATGTAAAAGATGGTCAGAATTATAAAAAGAGTTATGAAATATGCATAATGAACTAATTGAACGACGGTGCCAAAGATTAATATCTAGATCAGAAATATTAAATTGAATAGACCGTAAGTTCCTGTCCAATAAATTAAGATCAAAATCAACAGCTGAAGACCAGACAGGAGAAAAATACTCGAAGCAAGGTAGAATGAAAGAATTAAAACGCTTCCTCAGATTTGATTGATCACCGAAAATCTTAAAAAGAATTTTTCAATAAGCCAACCTTTTGTGTTTCTCAAAAGTAAATTTTCAGTCGAGAGTCACACCTAAAATTTTAAAAGTCACAAAATTAAAGAAACATTATAAATGCTAAGATCCGGATATTGAGGAGCCACTGTCATTGACCAACTTAAAACCATACCTTGAGTTTTGTTGTTGATTCAACTCCATACCCAGTAATTTGCACCATGCACTAATTTCAACTGGATTTCATTTAAGGGATTAAGCAACCCCAGATATACATTCAGGAGATAGAATTGATACAGAGATAGTAGTATTATCTGCATATGCAGCAAGATTGTTTTCTATTCCAAATCACATATCATATGCATCTAAGTTGAAAAGTAATGGGCTAAGAATACTACCATGTAGAACACCAGATATCACATTTTCATAATCATTATGGTGACCATCAACAACAACTCTTTGCAATCTATTACTTAAAAATTCAATAATAATGCTCTGAAACAGCCCACCCACACTTAACTGTTTGAGGTTGAGAAAAAGGGCCTCATGATTAACATGATCAAAGGCAGCACTAAAACAAAGGCTAATCATATGAACTTCCTAAGATTTTAAGAAGGGCATCACATGCTCCAAGGACTTTACGAAAACCAAATTGCAAACTAGGAAGCAGACGATTACCATCAGCAAACCTAATAAGACTTTTTGCCAAAAGATATTAAAACAATCTAGATAATATGGGAGTTATGGAAATTGGGCGGTAATCAGTTGGACTTGAGCTACCACAAACACATTTACATAGTGGAATAACATTACCAATTTTAAACCAAACGAAGAGTTATCTATAAAACCAATTGTGGAAACTCTAGTGGTTTTACCATATACCTGTCAATGTTAGGAACGAAGAAATAACAATTTGCCCATGTTATTATGTAGGATTATCTATTTGAAAAACTGAACCTCTGATACCATGGGTTTTCTGGCTTTCAGAGATATGACCCTTACCATTGTGTTCGCTATGCCAGTCACTATAAGAGTGTAGACGATTGTATTCATGCAATGCTATGAGTTTCATCAAGTGGTTTGGCTTACACTCGAGCGACTCTAATCAGAGCGGTACCATCCCCTCTGAAAAGAGTATGAGGAAGCCATTATGTAGTCGGCTCTGAGTGGTAAGATAGGTAGACAAACTGATTCCATGAGAGGGTAATGGTGTCTCATTTATGGAGTTTGATTGACAAAATTATGTTTTCCCGTAAACCCAATTGTACACCATTTGTTTTGTTCCTTTTATATTGTTATCAACCATAAATATAATGCATAATATTGAAACTATTTTTCTTATCTCTGGACTCCATGGTAAGCCCGAAGGACATGTCTAAGGCCTTTGTCCTGCAGCGGACTAAGTGATGATTGACGATGATGTTGATATATATATATATATATATATATATATATATATATATATATATATATATATATATATATACAGTCTATATATATACAGACTATATATATATATATATATATATATATATATATATATATATATATATATATATATATATATATATATATATATATATATATATATATATATATATATATATATAAGTATATATATATAATTTAATATGAATACAGTATATATATATATATATATATATATATATATATATATATATATATATATATATATATATACATATATATATATATATATATATATATATATATATATATATATATATATATATATCAAATAAGCCATATATATTAATACAATAAAGTCTGGATTCTCTTAACGACCTGGGGATCAGAACCCCAGGCAGAACCGCCCAAAGACTATGATATCGGACCAGCGGGGATTTGAACCCTCGTCCAGGATATCTGTATGCCAGTGACCATACCACTCAGCTACGAAGTGGTATGGTCACTGGCATACAGATATCCTGGGCGAGGGTTCAAATCCCCGCTGGTCCGATATCATAGTCTTTGGGCGGTTCTGCCTGGGGCTCTGATCCCCAGGTCGGTAAGAGAATCCTGACTTTAATGTATTAATATATATGGCTTATTTGAAATATGAAAGTAACACGTTTAAATGTGCAAAAAAAGTTTATCATATATATATATGTATATATATATTTATATATATATATATATATATATATATATATATATATATATATATATATATATATATATATATATATATATATATATATACATATATATATATATATATATATATATATATATATATATATATATATATATATATATATATATATATATATATATATATATATATATATATATATATATATATATATATAAATGTGCACACAGTATGTATATACACACATACACACACACACACACATATATATATATATATATATATATATATATATATATATATATATATATATATATATATATATATATATATATATATATATATATATATATATATATATATATATATATATATATATATATATATATATATATCAAATAAGCCATATATATCTTTGATACATTAATGTCTGGATTCTCTTAACGACCTCGGGATCAGAGCCCCAGGCGAAATCATACAAAGACAAGAGCTTGGGTCCGGCCGGGAATCGAACCCTAGTCGGCAAGCTTGTATAGACAGTGACTAAGCCACTTGGCCACGAAGAAAGATAAAAGTCAATGACAATTCTTCTGTACTTATACCTGTTGAATTCAGGTGTTTTGTACTTAGAATTGAAATCAACCTATCTTCACCATCGTAGCTAATTGGTAGTTTGTTACTTGGCATTCAATTAATGACAAATTTTTCACATTTAGACGTGTTTTTCATATTCAAATAAGTCATATATATTTTTGATACATTAATGTCTGGATTCTCTTAACGACCTCGGGATCAGAGCCCCAGGCGAAATCACACAAAGACAAGAGCTTGGGTCCGGCCGGGAATCGAACCCTGGTCGGCAAGCTTGTATAGACAGTGAGAAATATAAAAGTCAATGACAATTCTTCTGTACTTATACCTGTCGAATTCAGGTGTTTTGTACTTAGAATTGAAATCAGCCTATCTTCACCATCGTAGCTTATTGGTAGTTTGTTAGTTGGCATTCAATTAATGACAAATTTTGCACATTTAGACGTGTTTTTCATATTCAAATAAGCCATATA
>NC_090744.1:76227794-76230294 GCF_036898095.1 Palaemon carinicauda | reverse complement strand
GACTGTAATTTCTTAGGTAAACTTATTTTGGGAGTTAGACTAATAATCGAAGTGTTTTTGTATTTATTAACATATTTTGTTGGTTTGTTCATTATGACAATTATCAGTGGAGAGGTTTCAGAGTTCATAAAGGTGTACTGCTTTGCTTTTATTTAAACTTTTGTGTCATTGTTGGCAGAGGTATAGCCTTCGTTACGTATAGCCAATCAACGATCGAGAAAGAGGGAAGAAATGCCGTCATAAGTTACGTAACGAGTGAGTTCGAAACCTTTTCTCTGAGTAAGTTGGCCCGTCTTCAAAAAACGTCACTTTTACATTATAAGTACCAAATTTATTCAACCTACGTGATGCAGAATATAGTCAAAATTTATGTGTAGATATAATGTGCATTCTGAATAAGCGTTATATTTATGAAATTCATAGATAAAAAATGATTGCGAAAATACCGTGTTACAGAGGCCCTGAATCTCATAGTAGCTACCGAAGCTTATAAGAAGTTGGACAAAACTAGACAAGCAGACATATGTAGAATTCCGTAAGGAGCAATCCGATTTTGGTAAATGGTGTAATGCACCAGAGTGCAAGGATGATTTTGAGATATTTTATTTTAAATGACCAATTATAGAAATGTATCAATTCGAATATTAACGTTTAATTATATGAACAAATGTTATCAACCTTTCGTGAAACAGCTGTATGTGCTGATGACTGTATACTTGCTCACACGAACTAGAGGCCTTATTGATAAAATGTTTAATAAGTAAAAGAGATTATAGGGACACAGATAAGCACAATAGTAAAATTGTTGAAGGTCAAAAGTCTAATTCTGATTCGCATGTCAAGTCTCAAAATAGCAGTTTGAGAAGTAGTTCTATTAGTAGTAGTTCTGTACTGTGAAGTTATTGTAGAAAACCAGGCCACACGGTGTCCGAGTGTTTAAGGTTGAAGAAGAAAAAAGAAATTGAGATTGTGGCTCTTTCTCTACTAAATTCTAACTATGGTGTGCTACCAGGTGATGTTGATGTTGCATTTGGCCACGTTCTTGACAGAAACGCTTTTAATAAGAGAGTGTTCCAGACCTTCTGAGAAGGGTTTCCATCCATATTCTGCTAAGAGTTTTGTTAGTGTTGATGGAGGTTCAGTGCACTCTGTTTGTATCATGTGTGATACTGGTTGTGCCCAATCACTTGTTAAGAGGGAAGTTGTCTCTGTTACTGAGCATTTGTTTAATGAGGGGTATGTTCTAGTTTGTGGGTCGGTGTAGCCTTGCATTGTATGCATCTTCATTGTGGCTGGAAATGATATTTTGTTGTTCTCGGTGTGGTTTCAGAGTTTCCTATGAAGGGCATTAACTTTTTGCTTGGTAGATGAGAATGTTGATGTTTAAAGACCCAGTTCTTGATCAGGAGTTGGAGATTCTCAGTCTTGATTTATCTACTCTGTGCTGAGTGGCATTGCAAGACTCAGAGTTTTACCTACACATTTGATAATGATGTGTTGGTCTGTGATAATGTCTCCACTGTTGTTTTGTTTTACCAACTTGCCTGGTCTGTAGTTCTGTATCCGCAAATGATTATTCTACTCACCTTTCGTGAGAAGATACATTAGTTCATGATACTTTTTTTTTTTTTTTTTTCAATTTTTTACTGTTATAGTAACATGGTTGGTAATGATATTTTAGTTCCTGATAGTGATTCTCTTGTTAACTGTACTAACAACATGTCTAGAAAAGACGTCTTGGTTTGTGATATCATGTCTTCCGACTGCTCTGCTAATATGTCTTGAGAGGACACATTATTTTCTGATGAAGCAGTTAATGAGAGTTATAATGACTTGTCTCATGAAAATACTGTGGTTTGTAACGATTTCTCTTCTAATGATGGTGTTAACCTGTCTGACACACACTTGTTTATTACTTTAATACTGATGCATAAAGTTTTGTAGAATGTCGCTGAGTTTTGTTGTACTTGTCATGTGTGTTAAGTTATAGGCAAGTCCAGTCAGACATTTCTGAAAATTGCACTAAAGTCCATCTTTGTATATGATGACTTATTTTGTCATGTCTTTAAATATGGTATTGAACCGTAGCCGGAAAGAGACATAGGTTAAATATTATTTGAAAATTTTGAGGCCTGTAAAGTAGAAAATGCCTTTTAGTTTTATTTATGGCACGTAGAATGTCGAGTTTCTTTTGGAAAAATATCACTTTCATATATTTATGGGCCTGTAGTTGCTGCAAATGGTGGAGTAGCAGCAAATTTATATCAAATAGTGATTGAAGATTATAAAGTGTTCGGGGCAGTGAATGGAATTGTGAAGAAAAATGGGGTAAGAATTAACATAAAGAGAGTTCTGTCAGAGAAGAAGATCTTAACAACTGTGATCTACGGATCAGAGTTGTAGTGAACGGAAGTGACGAAGAGAAGGAAATTTAAGGTTTTCAAGATGAAGCGCCTGAGGCGTATGGAATATGTACCTGGATAAGATAAGGTTAGGAGCG
>NC_090744.1:76207794-76217794 GCF_036898095.1 Palaemon carinicauda | reverse complement strand
TTACTTCACCAAAAATCAGTTCCTATTCCCATTTATCTTTGTCTCACACAAGGCCAATCCATTCATCCTTCTATTGCAAGACATATTACAAATCACATATCTTTTACTCTCTATCTTGCTGCATCCACACACATTCAGACACCCAACACAAGAATGCAGCGAGCAGTTACTCTCCGCCTACATATCCTCTTCTTTAATATTTTAAAGGAAGAAACAATAGAAGAGATGTGACGACTAGCGGTCTCATCCCGTCTCTTTCAGTTGCATCTCATGATAAGCAGTGATATGTTTGTAATATTCTAATTGGCGTTATGCCCCACGGCCACAGCAAATATATATGTGTGTATGTGTATGTGTCAATATGTATATATATATATATATATATTATATATATATATATATATATATATATATATATATATATATATATATATATATATATATATATATATATATATATATATATATATATATATATATATATATATATATATATATATACATATACCAAGGCCCTTCACAAAATTTTGGGGGGTAGCCGACATCAACAAAGAAACAAAAACAAAAAGGGGATCTCTACTCTCTACGTTCCTCCCAGCCAAACAAGGGACTCAACAGAGTTCAGCTGGTAATGCTAGGGTGTCACAGCCCACCCTCCCACATTATCCACCACAGATGAAGCTTCATAATGCTGAATCCCCTACTGCTGCTACCTCCGCGGTCATCTAAGGCATCGGAGGCAGCAGCAGGGCCTACCGGAACTGCACCACAATCGCTCGCCATTCATTCCTATTTTTAGCACGCTCTCTTGCCTCGCTAACATCTATCCTCCTATCACCCAGAGCTTCCTTCACTCCATCCATCCACCCAAACCTTGGCCTTCCTCTCGTACTTCTCCCATCAACTCTTGCATTCATCACCTTCTTTAGCCGACAGCCATTTTCCCTTCTCTCAACATGGCCAAACCACCTCAACACATTCATATCCATTCTAGCTGCTAACTCATTTCTTACACCTGTTCTCACCCTCACCATTTCGTTCCTAACCCTATCTACCCGAGATACACCAGCCATACTCCTTAGACACTTCATCTCAAACACATTCAATTTCTGTCTCTCCATCACTTTCATTCCCCAAAACTCCGATCCATACATCACAGTTGGTACAATCACTTTCTCATATAGAACTCTCTTTACATTCATGCCCAATCCTCTATTTTTTACTACTCCCTTAACTGCCCCCAACACTTTGCAACCTTCATTCACTCTCTGACATACATCTGCTTCCACTCCACCATTTGCTGCAACAACAGACCCCAAGTACTTAAACTGATCCACCTCCTCAAGTAACTCTCCATTCAACATGACATTCAACTTTGCACCAACTTCCCTTCTCGTACATCTCATAACCTTACTCTTACCCACATTAACTCTCAACTTCCTTTTCTCACACACGCTTCCAAATTCTGTCACTAATCGTCCAAGCTTCTCTTCTGTGTCTGCAACCAGTACAGTATCATCTGCAAACAAAATGTGATTTACCTCCCATTCATGGTCATTCTCGTCTACCCGTTTTAATCCTCCTCCAAGCACTCGAGCATTCACCTCTCTCACCACTCTATCAACATACAAGTTAAATAACCACGGCGACATCACACATCCCTGTCTCAGCCCCACTCTCACCGGAAACCAATCACTCACTTCATTTCCTATCCTAACACATGCTTTCCTACCTTTGTAGAAACTTTTCACTGCTTACAACAACCTTCCACCAACTCCATATAACCTCATCACATTCCACATTGCTTCCCTATCAACTCTATCATAAGCTTTCTCCAGATCCATAAACGCAACATACACCTCCTTACCTTTTGCTAAATATTTCTTGCATATCTGCCTACCTGTAAAAATCTGATTCATACAACCCATACCTCTTCTAAAACCACCCTGTATTTCTAAAATTGCATTCTCTGTTTCATCCTTGATCCTATTAATCATTACTCTACCATACACTTTTCTAAATACGCTTAACAAACTAATACCTCTTGAATTACAACACTCATGCACATCTCCCTTACCCTTATATAGTGGTAGAATACAGGCACAAACCCAATCTACTGGTACCATTGACAACACAAAACACATATTAAACAATCTCACCAACCATTGAAGTACAGTCACACCCGCCTCCTTCAACAACATCTCAGCTCTCACACCATCCATACCAGATGCTTTTCCTACTCTCGTTTCATCTAGTGCTCTCCTCACTTCATCTATTGTAATCTCTCTCTCATTCTCATCTCCCATCACTGGCACCTCAACACCTGCAACAGCAATTATATCTGCCTCCATATTATCCTCAACATTCAGTAAACTTTCAAAATATTCCACCCATCTTTTCCTTGCCTCCTCTCCTTTTAACAACCTTCCATTTCCATCTTTCACTGTCTCTTCAATTCTTCAGCCAGCTTTCCTTACTCTCTTCACTTCTTTCCAAAACTTCTTCTTATTCTCTTCCTATGAATGACCCAATCCCTGACCCCACCTCAGGTCAGCTGCCCTCTTTGCCTCACGTACCTTGCGCTTTACTTCCACATTTTTCTCTTTATATTTTTAATACTTCTCTATACTATTACTCTGCAGCCATTCTTCAAAAGCCCTATTTTTCTCTTTCACTTTTACCTTCACTCCTTCATTCCACCATTCACTGCCCTTCCTCATGCTGCCTCCAACAACCTTCTTTCCACACACATCACTTGCAATCCCAACAAAATTTTCTTTTACTAACTTCTACTCTTCCATTTGCCATTCTTACCTATGTATATTTATTTTTATCTTTCTTTTTGAAAAAGCTATTACTTATCAATATCTCTTGCTCAACACACATATCTACCAGTGTCTCACCACTCTCATTTTCACCTAGCACGCCATAGTTCCCAATGACACCTTCTACCTCTCCAGCGCCCACTCTAGCATTTAAGTCACCCATGACAACTACATAATTCCTTCTACCCAGTCCTTCTACACACCTAGTTAAATCATTCCAGAACTCATTCCGCTCTTCTTCACTTTTGTCACTACCTGGCTCATACGCACTGACAAACGCCCAACATTCCCTACCCAACCTAACCCTTACCCACATTAAACTAGATGGTATCTCCTTCCATTCCACTACTTTACCTGTCATCCATTCACTCAGCAATAAAGCCACACCCTCTCTCGCTCTTCCTCTTTCAATCCCAGACACTCTACCAGACATTACACCAAACATCACTTCACCCTTTCCTTTTATCTTCGTCTCACACAAGGCCAATACATCCATCCTTCTATTCCTAAACATACTTCCAATTTCACATCTTTTACTCTCTATCGTACTACATCCACGCACATTCAAAAGCCCCAAAACTAGAGTGCGGGGAGCAGTCACTCTCCCCCAGCTCCATCTCTTTGTCGATGTTTCACAGGATGTAGGTACAGGAGAGGAGGTTCCTAGCCCCCTCGTCCCGTCCCTTTTAGTCGCCTCTTACGACACGCAGGGATAACGTTGGCGCTATTCTTGTTTTTATGCCCTCGCGGCCACAGGGGGCATATATATATATATATATTTATATATATACACACACATATATATATATATATATATATATATATATATATATATATATATATATATATATATATATATATATATATATATATATAAATATATAAATAAATATATATATATATATATATATATATATATATATATATATATATATATATATATATATATATATATATATATATATATATATATATATATATATATATATATATATATATATATATATATATATATATGTATATATATTGTAACATTATTGCTTTAATATTTCTAAATTATTTAAGTTTTTATAGATGTATAAGGTTGAATATACTGTAGAATTATTGTTTGTCTTTGCACTGGTGGTTATGTTAGTGGTTATAATGGACTAACGGCTGTTTTATATTTTCAAGTGGTGTTGGTTACGTGGCTGCGCTCCTGCGTGAACGGAGCTTTGGAGGGGCTTTTTTTGAGGATGGTTCCTTAGTGTGTTTCTGAGCCTCCAACATTGAAGGGCACGACTTTTGCTACTGGATTATATTTACTCCTCGCCATTGCAGAGCTACAGTGTGAAGCTATTTAGCTTTTTGGATATCCATTCTCTGCAGCAAGGATCCAGTTCATCTTAACATTTTGTTACTGCCCTTGGTTCAGTAAAAGCCAAGGGGACCTCTCTGTCCCAAGGTAATAATATTTATGCCTATTTAAGTATCGCGATCACGACTTGTCAGCTGACGTCATTACTGGAGCTTGTGAAAGCCTTTCAATCAAACCAGCCATCGTCCACTAGATAGGGATATTTAGTTTGTATTTGTTAGGTTGTTCTCACTTTTCGTTGGCCTTCTCCTTTCTGGACCCTCTCTCTATTTAGTATGCATGTGTTGCTGACCTTTCCGTAATTGTATAATTGTTTTCTTTTACAGGGAGTTAAGATTGAGTGTGTATCATTTATTAATGTATTATTGTGGTTCAGGTGTTATTTCTGTCTAAATATTATGTATTAAAATTAAGGAGATTTTTGTGGTATTTTCTTTGTCCCCTTGAGTTGACTTTGCACTCGTATTAATGTTTGGATACTATTCCACCTTTAGTGGACTTAGTACGTTATGGTGGTGAATACTATTTGATAAGTGTAGTGTTTTGTGTGGTGGTCAAAGCCAGCCATCACAAGTGGCGACCGTGGCAGGATATTTCGTTCCTGAGTATTCACCAGTGTTTGTGCAAAGTTAATTCTTGGGGTAATTTTTCAGGCAGTGTATTTTCACCTCCTCGGTGTTGTTTTGTGCAAATTTAGTATTTTGTTTGAATAAGTAATCATGGTTGTTAACGTACTAGAACTCCTTGGAGGAGAGGGATGGCAAGAGAGGTTGGCAGAGTTAAATAGGGAAGACTTGGAAATTGTAGCAGAACATTTTGAATTGGAATATGATGTGTCCATAAGAAAGGGTGTATTGCTATTGCTCATTTATGATTATGTTAAAACTGTAAAAACAGGTGGGGAACAAGAGGTGAAACCGGATGAAGTAGTGTCTATAGAAATTTTGGATAAGCAGATTGTCCTAAGACAAATGGAATTTGAAATGGAAAAGTTTAAGGCAGGGGAAAGAGAAAAAGAGAGGCAGCATGAGATTGCCATGAGAAACCCAGGTTCTTTTTCCCCCGCCCATTCCCCAAATAGGTTAGTAACTCCTGCTATCAATTTATCGCAGGCTCTCAAATTTGTACCTAAATTTGAAGAAAATAATGTAGCAGAATTTTTTGTATCGTTTGAGAGGATTGCTGCAAGGTTGGAGTGGCCCCAAGAGTATTGTACCACTCTTATACAAAGTAAATTGGTTGGAAGAGCTCAGAGGGTATATGTAACGCTGGAGGAGGATCTATCAGCAGATTATGAGAGTGTGAAGGCTATTGTCTTGAAGGCCTATGAGTTAGTCCCTGAAGCTTATAGGCAACGCTTCCGAGACTTAGAAAAATGTAGGGAACAAACTTTTGTTGAATTTGCCAGGGCAAAGGAACAGTATGCTAGCGATTGGTTTAAGTCCAAGGAGGTGGGAGATTTTGAGAAATTGAAGGAGTTAATGTTGGTGGAGGAGTTTAAGAGGTGTGTCCCGGATAAGCTGAAGGTCCACCTCGAAGAGTTAAAACTCGAGACTGTTCAGGAGGTAGCCATCGCTAGTGACGAATATTGCTTGTCTCATAAGAGTGAGTTAGGGGGGGTAACGACAAAGGTGAATTCTGGTTGGGTTAAGATGGGTAGGAATAATAATGCTAATCCTAATAATAATGCCAAGGTGTTCAGTAGAAATAATCAGGGAAGTAATAATAATCAGGGTAATGCTAATAATAATTTTTCTCCTAACAGAGGCAATAGGCCAAATATATACAATCCTGAGAAATTGAAAACATTGACTTGCTTCTTTTGCAATAAGAAGGGGCACGTAAAGAGTATGTGTTATGCGTTTAGAAAATCTCAAAATGCTAATGTTAGGCCAGTGATGGGCGTGGAAGAGAGAGAGAGAGAACCTACCCCAACAACATCCGCTGATCAATGACTACCTGGTTGTTTTGACAGATATTTGTCCTTCGGTAGTGTCTCCTTCGCCAATTCGTCCGAGAAAAGACGAGTGCGTATTTTGCGTGATACCGGTGCAGCTCAGTCTTTGATACTAAGGGAGGCATTACCTTGTAATTTTGTACCCAAAAGTGGGGAATTTGTGTTATTGGCTGGTTTTCCTGATTCCGTAAAATCATATGCTATTGAAAATTTTAATTTAATCTGCCCTTCCTTTGCAGGAGATTTGAAATTGGCCATAGTTGATAAATTCCCGGTTAAGGAGGTTGATGTTCTGTTAGGGAATGATGTGGCTATGAAGAATAATAATTGTCCGATATTGATAAACCCTGATAGTGAAGTAGCAGCAGTTACTCGTTCTAGTGCTAGAATTGTTGACGCTGCAGAGTCAACAATTGATGTAGATTTAAGTAGTTTAGATCGTAGTGATAGCCTAGCTGTAGATCTTGGAATGTTAACGGACAAGTTAAATTGGACCACTGAAGAGCTAATCAAAGCCCAGAAAAAGGAGTTTCGGGAACTCCCTATCGAGTCAGGGGAGGTGTCTGATATGACTGGTCCCAAATTTAAGATATTTAATAATATTTTATATAGGTTGAGTAGGCCTATTGGGGTGGATAATGTTGATTATGAAATTGTGAAACAGATAATGGTTCCTTTTGGTTACAGGAAGGAGTTAATGTCATTGGCGCACGAAAGTGGTCTGGCCGGCCATTTTGGAATTCATAAAACTTCTTGCAAATTGTTAGGGAATTATTATTGGCCGAAGTTGAAGGCAGATGTAAAGAAGTTTGTCAATAGTTGTGATGTGTGCCAGAGGGTCGGTAAACCCAATCAGCGGATTCCAAAATCGCCTCTATGTCCTATTCCTGTAGTTTCCGAACCTTTTAAGGAAGTCATTATTGATGTGGTTGGACCATTACCGAAGACGCGTAGTGGTAATGAGTATATTTTGACAATCATGGATAGGATGTCTCGATATCCCGAGGCAATACCACTACGTACAATAAAAAGTGTTAAAATTGTAGATGTACTAATTGACTTTTTTACCAGGTTTGGGATGCCTAAGATTATTCAATCGGATTGTGGTTCTAATTTTGTTAGCAGGTATTTCAGAGATAAAATGGCAGAGTTAAATATAAAACATGTGACCTCTTCTCCATATCAATCGGAAAGCCAGGGAGCTCTGGAGAGATTTCATCAGACCCTGAAATCCATGGTAAAGAAATATTGTTTGATTAATGGTTCTGAATGGGATAAGGAATTACCTTATTTGTTGTTCGCTTTTCGTTCTGTCCCAAGTCAGTCTTTAGGTTTTTCGCCTTTCAGCCTTGTGTTTGGCCATTGTGTTCGAGGTCCTCTTGATGTGGTTCGTGAGTCTTGGGAGGGAGACGTCCCTGAGGTTAATTTATTGGATTATGTGTCTAATCTAGGCGATAAATTAACCAAGGCTTGGAAATTTGCGGGTGAAAACTTATTATGTAGCCAAAAAAGAATGAAGTTTTTCTTTGATAGGAGGTCCAAGGCACGCGACTTTGCGGTAGGCGATAAAGTATTGGTTTTGTTACCCTTCCCAGGGAATCCATTGAAAGCTTCTTTTTCAGGTCCTTGGAAAATTTTGAAAAAAGTAAGTGAAGTTAACTATTTAGTGGAGACACCTCAAAGAAGGAAACCTTTTCAACTGTGTCATGTAAATATGTTGAAAGCTTATATGGAACGGGAAAAAGTCATTCCTGTGGCAACTATTGGGAACACGGTAGATTCTGAGAACAATAACCATTTTTCTTTTTCAGAGGGGGAGGGTATTGATGATAATTGTTTTAATGGATGTGAATGGCGGTCGGATAATAGAAAGTCTTTGGAAAAATTTTCGGGAGTAATTTCACATTTAGGTAAGGAAGAACAAAGGTCTTTGAAAAATTTAGTATCTAATTACAAAGAATTATTTTCGGATGTACCGGGTAGGACTTCGGTTCTTGAACATGATGTAGAGGTAGGTAGCGCCACTCCTGTGAAACAATCTCCTTACAGGTTGAATCCCTTCAAAAATGAGGTTGTAGCAAAAGAAGTGGATTATATGCTAAAACATGACTTAATTGAACCTAGTCAAAGTCCTTGGTCATCTCCTGTTGTATTGGTCAAGAAATCCGACGGTGATTTCAGGTTATGTTTTGATTACCGTAAGTTGAATGAGTTATCTAAATCTGATTGTTATCCATTACCTCGAATTGAGGATTGTATTGATCGAATGGGGAAGGCCAAATACATTAGCAAATTCGATTTGTTGAAAGGTTATTGGCAAGTTCCTCTTTCAAAGCGGGAAAGGGCCCTGTCTGCTTTTGTAACACCACAGGGATTGTTTCAATGTAAAGTTATGCCGTTTGGTATGAAAAACGCGGCTGCTACCTTTCAGAGGTTAATGAATACTTTAGTCCATGGTTTAGAAGGATGTGTTGTGTATATTGATGATATTGTTATTTATAGCGATGATTGGGAAACCCATTTAAAACGTATTAGGGCACTATTTGAGGTGTTGAAAAAGGCAAATTTGGTAATTAATTTAAAGAAAAGCGATTTCGCAAAGGCGAAGGTGGTATATTTGGGTCATGAGGTTGGTAATGGTAAAGTTGCTCCTAAGCAGGCCAATATCGAAAGTATTGAAAATATGGTAGTCCCTAAATGTAGGAGGGATGTCCGAAGATTCCTTGGTTTGAGTGGGTACTACCGAAGGTTTGTTAGGAATTTTTCGGATATAGCCGATCCGTTAACAAATCTCTTGAGAAAGAATGTAGCATTTGTCTGGACGAATGAAACGCAAAGGGCTTTTGATAATTTAAAAAGAGTTTTAATTAATTTCCCTGTCTTGAGAGCTCCTGATTTTGACCTTCCTTTTTCTCTTGCGACGGATGCAAGTGACGTTGGTGTAGGAGCGGTGTTGTTGCAGAATGACGAGCAGGGAGTTTCTCATCCTGTCGCATTCTTTTCAAAAAAATTGTCCTCCGCCCAACGTAGGTATTCAACTGTGGAGAAAGAGACACTTACGTTAATATTCGCTATTAATCATTTTCAGGTTTATCTCTCCTCCTCAGATACACCTATTAAGGTCTTGACAGACCATAATCCCCTGACCTTCATCAGCAGATACAAAAATAAAAATCAACGATTGATGAGGTGGAGTCTCATGCTGCAAGAGTGGAATTTAGAATTTTCCCACATCCCAGGAAAAGATAATATTGTTGCCGATTTTCTCTCTCGCAGCGTTGAATATTAGTTGATTGACAGAGGGCTATGCAGTTATTAAAGGTAGTATCTGTATCGTTCTAGTTATGGTGTGTGTGCTGTTGAAGTGGGCACGTAGTGAGTAGAAGTAAATGTATATTTAAGATTTATTAATCATGGTTTGTTTACAGAAGACTATAATGTTTTGGATATAGTATATGGGATCTTTAAGGTTAAAAGGGGAGGGTGATCACTGGTACTTTCTAATGATTGATTAATTAGAAGGGTCATGGGCTCTCGGGTCTGTAGCACAACACAGCCGTTTTTTAGGCGCTACAGGCTGGTGTATGAGTGGTACCCTAGACTGAGTTAAGGTTAATCTACTAAGGTTTAGAGGTGTCAGGTACGATAAGGTTTATAATAAGCTAAGAAAAGAGATAGGCACTAATCTGGTATTCTGTATTTTCAGGCTAATAATTACGCTTCATAGAGTTTGTTTGTTTGTTTGCGCAGGGGAGTCTTGTGGTGGTCTTCTCTGTGTCGTTCGGTGTGTGTGTATGTATTGGACACTATGGTGATAAGTGTGATATATAACACTGAAATAGACAGTGGTTTTTGTGATCA
>NC_090744.1:76197794-76202794 GCF_036898095.1 Palaemon carinicauda | reverse complement strand
ATTTATAAGGGCTATAGTAGAGACTATGGGGAGAATTGATCCCAAAAACTGTGAATACAAGCAGGCTAAACAACTAGAAAACAGCAACTTAAGGAGTATTTTTTTTAATAGAAAGTACAATGCGGAATAAGGAAGTACAGCCATGTTCTGTGGTAAGGAATTAGTAAGTGTGACATTGAATGAGAAGAATAATATTAGCAAAGCAGGAATGAGAATTGTGAGATATACCGAAAGAGGATACGGTTGGAAAGCATATATAAATGATTAAAAAATGGGTTGAAATATGAAAAGAAAGTACAGAATTGGAAACAAGGATAGTAAAGACATTCATTACGAGGGGAAGAAGACCATATTGAAAGGTATAGCATATGAATAGTGGTGCATGGTAGAAAAAGAGGAAGACACATAGAAAGAGGTACAGTGGACTGATCAACGGATAATTTTTCTGGAAATAATTTTATTGGAGGAGAAGTACAAAGCAGAGGAAGACGAAAGAGCTTCATCGACACTGGCAACTCTATATAGAAAAGGAACTAAGGTAAAAAAAAAGAGGGAAAATATATTTTTATCACTTTTACTAAAATTCCAACATAATTCCTTTTTTATAGGCAGTTGATGAAAAAAAAATAAAATAAATTATCATATTCAACATCCTGCCGTAACTCTTTAGTCATAAATTCTAACATCTGTTAAGCAAATATCTAAGTGAGATTCGGTTGATGTTACCATCAAGAGACATATATTCAGTCATTTTTGGATTTTTACTTAAAATAAAATAAAATAATGAGAACAACTAAAGTCCAGCGTTAAAATAGTAACGATCAAGAATGAAAACAAGTGTTTATCAATAATCGGGACAGTGAAACACGTATATATATATATATATATATATATATATATATATATATATATATATATATATATATATATATATATATATATATATATATATATATATATATATATATATATATATATGTGTGTGTATATATAAATATATATATATATATATATATATATATATATATATATATATATATATATATATATATATATATATATATATATATATATATATATATATATATATATATATATATATATATATATATATATATATACTTATGTATATATATATATATATATATATATATATATATATATATATATACATAGGTATATATATATATATATATATATATATATATATATATATATGTTTACATATTTATATATAAACACACACATGTATATATATATATATATATATATATATATATATATATATATATATATATATACATATATATATATATATATATATATATATATATATATATATATATATATATATACATACACCACAGCATTCCCCTAATTCTGGGGGGTAGAAAACATATATGCAATGAGTTTAAATCTTTCTCTCTCTCTCTCTCTCTCTCTCTCTCTCTCTCTCTCTCTCTCTCTCTCTCTCTCTCTCTCTCTCTCTCCCTTTTCTGGCCAACGTCAAATATTTTGGATTAAATCTTGAGTCCCAGAGAATTAAAAAATATGTGTGCGGGGGCTTGATCCTATTCATAATTCACACATTATTGACCAGAAAAGGGTAATAATCATATAGGCTTGAAAAATGCTTTATCATTTAGATATAAGACAATCAATTAAGTATCCAGTGGTACCATTCATTTTAATTTTCTCAACATTAACCGAGTAAACTGTGCTTCTTATCCAATAAGCCCGTTTCTGCCCTAAATACTGTGGAATAAAGCTTTTCTTGTTCCTGGTAAATGTATTTTTTTTTTCTGTTTGAAAAATTATTTGCCTCTTGCACACACACGTACACAAACACACACACACACAAAAGTTATATACTCAGGGATATCAAATACTGCTATCCATCCTGAGAGTAAGGCAGATGTACATGAGGCAGACATTGCAGTTTCGATGGGAATGGGTTCAGGCTAATCAGGAAAGTGGTTGTTGTCGGTAAATAGATAAGAATGTTCCTGATATGTGTGTAGGGGACCTATTACGGGAACAGAAATATGTTCAAAACACTGCTGAGGTTGAGGAAAGGTGACCACCTGAATTAGTGTCCCAATGTACTTTCAACGTTAGGTATAAAATACAGGTGAAGACTCAATAATTATCATCCATATCAGTTGTGTGCAGTAGATTGGCGTGAGTGATGTGTAAGGACATGAATGAAATCAAACACCTTTCAACTCGTGAGAGCAGGAATTTAGGCTCTAAGTCTACTGGTATTGACGTCACAGAGGAGGGTTGCGTTGCAGTCGTCGAGAGAGAATTTTTTCCAATGGAGGGATGCGCCGGATGTCCTTCATGCTTGGTACTCTGGATGTTCTTGTTAAGCTTCTGCCAAGGTGGTGTAATCCAGTTCCAGGTGAATGGTGGCCTATGTATTTCTTGACAGGGGATGGTTAACGGGATTCACTTTCCCAGGTATGTGTTGAAGAGTGCAAGTGTGTTCAGCCATGGCAGCTAGATGTCATCGTTGACGGGGCAAGCGGACAAGGCGTTAGACTGTTGAGTGATGGTTTTGCACCAGAGGCATTTGGTCCATGCGAATGAGAAAAGGGCGTACCTTGAAAGAAGTGGAGAAAGTGAAAGACATCAAATTACACAGCTAGCAATTCGCAGTTGAAGGAAGAGTAGACAGATTCTGATTTGGACTGTTTTCTACTGAAATAGGACAATGGAGGGGACAGTCAATGACCACCTGCTTGAGTACTTCACCAATAGCGAAGGCGCTGGTATCAGTGGAGACAAGGAGAGGTGCATATGGCCGGGAAAAAGGGAGAGGAGGCATTCTTTTTTTTTTTTTTTTTGCGGAAGGCCACTTATTAAAGGGAACCCCACTTGAGTTAATTTGGCTTGTTTAGCAGGAAACTGTCATAATAGTTTATTCTGTCAAAGAATTCTTGCAGTGCTTTGGTATTACAGGGCTTGGGGAAGCTCTAAACTGCTTCTACTTTCTCAGGGAGGGGTTGACTCCTTTAAGGGTGATATAGTACCTTAAGAACGTTGGCGCTAAAGGTACACTTGTCGTACCAGACTGCATGGCTGTTCTGTTGTATGCTATCGAGCACAATGCATAGGTGACCGAGATGATCATCTTTGGAAGAAGAGAACCCATGTATGTCGTCCACGTAACATACACACAAGGAGAGGTCCCTTAAGATGCAATCCATGAGGTGTTGAAAAGTCACCCAGCAATATGAGGGGCAAAACAGGAGTAAGGGATGGTTTATTTGCCGACAGGAGTTATAATGATGGTCTTGGGGATTTCTTATCGGTTCATGGGCACCTGATAATACCCCTTCAGGAGGTCTAGTGTGGAGAAAACCTACGTATTTTGCAAATAAGTGTTCTTGCCTTGGTGAGCTATATCAACCAGGAAGTGGTGATGTGTGAGGAAATCAATGCCAAAGAATGGCAGTGTGATGTCAGCAGCGAGAAACATCCAATGATATTTGGCACTTCTAAAATATAATTTGAGGTTCTCTTAACCGTTGGTTGGTATTAAAGAACCATTGGGCACTAACACGGGGGATGTTGGAAGATTTAGACAGACAAGATACGTCTTGTCCAGGAGAGTGGCCTTGGCAGAAGAGAATGGAAAACACCTGTGTCTACCAAAAACAGTGCTCCCATACCTATATCATGTAATAAGAAAAGATTAGTGACAGTGGAAGCCATCACCACTAGCGATGGCCTAATTACACATTTGTCGGACACTGACCACCGTTCAAACATTTCTCTACAGTGATGTGGCTGTCCGGAAAGGCATCTATCTTGGTTTTCAGGTCCTCCAATGGGAAAATATTGACTTTGGGTATGTCAGCTCGTCCATGTTTGGATAAGTGTCGTACCCAAAGGGCGCTAATTAGGCTCACATCCAGAAGAGAGGCATCTGCGTTAGTTTGCAGGTGAGCTCTACTGGTCATTTCCCAGAGGGCAAGCGACGACTTTTGCTCCTCCTATGGTTATTGAGAAAGAAGAAAAATTTGGCTATTCCTGCACCTGGGAATGACAAATACTGCCCCATGAGGACCTTTTAAAGGCATCATAAGCTATTGAGGTGTACCCTTATTCGCAAAGCCAATCAGAAATTTCCAGGAAAGTGACCTTGGGGATCGCTGCGGGAACATAATTTACTTTGGTGCTAATCTGAGAGACGCCTTGAAGCAATACTCTACTTCAGCACCATGGAACCAGGTTTGGTGGGTGGCATCTTCAAAAAGGAGAGTACAGCAGTGAGGGGGCAGGAGGGTGGAAGCAGACACACTTTTAGTCACCAATATGTGGGCCTAGCAGTTAGGATGTAACTGAGAAGCGAGTTGAATTCAACAAAACTTTACTTAAAAATCATTGATTTTATATACAACAACTTACGAGCAAGAGGATCCCAAAATATTCACACAGGATTAAGCATGAAATAGTATGATAAAAAAAGAATTGTCTATAAACACTGCAGTGTAGAGCAAGTGATAAAATGAAAATCTAAACCTTTACAGTGTACGAGATTATATGAAACACATGCTTTATACATAGAAATAAATTAACTCCAAGGACGAGGAATATATGAATCCTATGTTGGATCACTTGAAGATATCCCTACGGTAATTAAAGGAAATCTAAAACTACACAGAGATAGAGAGGAAACTTCGATTAATAAATGAGTTATAACGGAAGAGCCCATCTCTAATATATCCTTCACCGCAATCATAGAAATTATTAAGTATTTCCATGTAATATGTAGTAGTAAACATTAATGAGCAATACCTCTACCACTTGAGCTCTTCGATGATATAGATCCATTTAGTGAGTAATTGTTAGAATGGCTAAATATGATATAGAATCTTAAGAGAAAAAGCAGAAATAGACTGAAAATTAATATGAGTAAAACAAAGATAATATCTAAAGAAAATGCTGAAAGATAACAAATAAGGGTTATGGGTGAACCCCAGAAAAATGAT
>NC_090744.1:76182794-76192794 GCF_036898095.1 Palaemon carinicauda | reverse complement strand
ATTTGTAAACAAATGGGAAAAAAAGATTTAGAAGGAACTTTTTTTTGTATGTTTTTTTTTTCTTTTTTTTTTTTTTAAATCTAGAAAATTTGCTCGGAATTGCTGCTTCCAGCTTCTATGTAAGCTATATACGACTCTAAGTTTTTTCTTTCTCTTCTGATTTCAAGGGGTACGACTTTCGACCTATGCTTGGAATTCTCAAGTTTTACATTATTATATTTTGTGTTAAGAGAATATCTATAATTCATGTTTAAAAACTTTGTTGAATGCAAATAATTCTTTTTATGGCTACAACGTCCTTTCATTTTATTTACGTAAGCGAATCCGGTATTTAACGCAACCCTTTTATCATCATCAGCAAAAGTAAATAATAATTTTATTCTTCAAGAATTTGAAGTAAAGATACTCATAGTATTCTACCATAAACTTCTCGTGAACCATTTCCTTTCAGCAGGGCTAAAAAAAAAAAAAAAAAAAAAAAAAAAAAAAAAAAAAAAAAAAAAATAGAATGTCATTTGTTCCTTCAGTCGTGTCTTCAAGAAATGTATGTTGCGTTTCTCTTAGTTATATTAATCATATTTCTTTGTCTATTCGTGTATATAACCATAATTGTCATGGTATAACTGTGCTGGACGGTGCAAAAAGAATTGGAGACGATACAGAAAATATGTTGAAGGGTATACATTATATTTTAACTGTCCTACTCATGTTTGGCTATTTGGTATATAGTGTATTATCATTATATATTTTGAAGCTCCCATTTCTTCCTATTCCAGTTATTATGATTTATTTTTTTATGTCATATATCTGCTGAAAAGTATATGAAGCGTCAGAGACGAAACTAAGTGTATTTGAAGAGTAAACTTTCCCCAGAAAATCAGCATAAAAGAAGAAATTATGCTAGCAACGTTTTACTCGTGTGTAGGCATTTGCTATATATAGCATACTGTATATATTTATGAATTTGAGTGGTATTGCTCACCCCGCCTTATTAAACAACCATAAAATAAGATGATAATGTCTATTTCATCCCCATTGGTGAGGTATAGTAGCTCGTAAAAAAACGATACTAACCCTTACTAAATTTATTCAGACGGTTTCTAGAAAAAGGAATCTTTGATTGCCAATCTCTCAAAACGTGAAATTTTCCTGAAAACTTTAAACTACTTTCTTGTTTATTAGCCAATATTCATCATTCATTAATTGAAATATAGAACATTCTGAAAATTAGCAGAAGCTTCTACGGAAAGTTGTAAAAACTATCATATGAAAATTTTTTGTTTATTATTATTGATTATATATTTAAAAAAGAACTATAAAAAAATGAGAATGAATACAATTTTTTTTTTATAACTCTTCCAAAGAATATTTTCTCTAAAATTCTTTTCAAATGATGAAAATCGGTCGAGAAATAAGAAAAATATAGATTAAGTTTGAAATGATAGGTTTGACATGCCTACTGCAGTGGCCAAGGATACCTGATTGTTTATCAAAATGTTGCATTCTTACTATTTGCTCCTCCATCTTTATCAATGATATCAATTTCAAAACCATCATTACTGCCTTTTCTTATATTCAAGGTATCTATCCTGTAGGCTATATCAAGTTGAAAAGTTTTATCGGAGACTTTTTCATTTTATCTATTTCTTACCTTGATATTTTGTTTTTATATATTAGTGGAAATAGATTTTTATCACAACTGTTGAGTTTGTTTTTGAGTATGTAGAATATTTGTTTTTATTCTTAATTCATATTCTGTATGGAGACATTGAGCAAATTCCTGGACCACCATATCCGAAATGGCACCAGTTTCTCTAGTGTATTGAAATATTAGTGAAATAAATGGCCACATTAGAGAACTTACAGCTGTCTCCCGACAGTAATATGTTCTACAGTATATTATTATTATCATTATCATTATTACTTGCTAAGCTACAACCATAGTTGGAAAAGCAGGATGCTATAAGCCCAGGGGCTCCAACAGGGAAAATAGCTCAGTGAGGAAATGAAAAAAGGAAAATAAAATATTTCAGGAGGAGTAACAACATTAAAATAAATATCTCCTATATAAACTATAAGAACTTTAACAAAAAAAGAGGAAGAGAAATAAGATAGAAGAGTGTGCTCGAGTGTACCCTCAAGCAAGAGAACTCTAAATCAAGGCAGTGGAAGACCATGGTACAAAGGTTATGGCACTACCCAAGACTAGAGAACAATGGTTTGATTTTGGAGTGCCCTTCTCCTAGAGGAGCTGCTTACCATAGCTAAAGAGTCTCTTCTACCCTTACCAAGAGGAAAGTGGCCTCTAAACAATTACAGTGCTGTAATTAACCCCTTGGGTGAAGAAGAATTATTTGGTAATCTGTGTTGTCAGGTGTATGAGGACAGAGGAGAATATGTAAAGAATAGGCCAGACTATTCAGTGTGTGTGTAGGCAAAGGGAAAATGAACCGTAACCACAGAGAAGGATCCAATGTAGTACTGTCTGGCCAGTCAAAAGACCCCATAACTCTCTAGCGGTAGTATCTCAACGGGTGACTGGTGCCTTGGCCAACCTTCTACCTACTATTGCTCAGAATATTTAATTTCTCAAAGAAGGCACTTCTTCAAGAGGTTATTTCCAGGTTTTTATTTAACAATGATTTAGGAATGAGATGTCATACCTAGTGGAAGACAGATGGCCACTTAAAATTACAACTAAGTACCTAGCTTCACAAAGGTATTTCTGTGAATGTACAGCAAATGTTATGCGATTCGGGTAAAAAAAAATGGTAGTTGTATCAGTTTTTATTTGCTTTCCATCTCTCCAAAATTGGATGATTTTATGATCGAATGTCTTCTTAAATACAAAATACAAGAAGACAATAAAAAGGGCTCATTTTTCCATGATGGTTATTTCAAATCATAACGCCTTGGCTTAGGAGATTTTGACTTTACTCTTTAATCAGGCACTGAACAAATGATGATAACTAAAATTGTTTGATATTTATTGTAAAAGGTTCTTTTTGTATAAATAGGATAACTGGTGATGTAATATAATGTAACTCCTGCCCAGTTTCCATAAATCCTAGTTGAATGTCAACTGGCAAATTATCTATATACGTATGGTGAAGATATTTACCTGTTCCTCAGACTGCAATATTGCTTTCACAAAGACCTAAGAGCATGTGATGCTATTCCTTTAATCTCCAGTGTTGTACAGATGTCCTTGATTGAGTCAGGAAGTTCGTGTGATTTGCCATAAAATTGACACAGCCTTTCACTTTCTTAATCATGAGGTGATACTTTTCAAATTCAAGTACATGGGATTACTGGGTCCATTCTGAGAAACATTATTGAAGGTTTGGGTAATTGGTTTCAAGGAATGGTGTTTGATGGGCCCCATGGTAATCAAATTGATGTAATATCATTTGTTCTAAAAAAAAGTATTGTTTTCGGCCTTTTACTTCTCACATTTATATACATGAAATAGGATATGGCCTAGTAAATATTGTTTATGCATATAGGTATGACGCTACTCCCTTTCCATTTTCTATGTTCCGAATGTAGGCCTGTTAATAAATCCCTCAATAGAGATATAGCTAAAAAATAGTGCATGATAAATACTATGGGGAGTAGGTGAAAATGAACCTTATCAAAATTATAGTATGGCTGTAAGCATATCAAAGGGAGTAAAACCTCTATATAGTAAGTCTTTCATTGATAACGTATCTATAACTATATATATATATATATATATATATATATATATATATATATATATATATATATATATATATATATATATATATATATATTATATCTATTTATCTATCTATCTATACCTATATATATATATATATATATATATATATATATATATATATATATATATATATATATATATATATATATATATATTTATAACCCTTAGGGTTGTTATAAGAGTTCTTATTATAATTGTTTTCAGTAACAAATGTAACTCAGTGCTACAGGTCAGCGGAAACAAACACTCAAGAAAACTTAACATTGTTTAATACTTAACAATTATAAAATTTAGATCAACCTTGTTGAAATGACAAATAACATAATTTAATTACAAGGAAGGACAAATACCAGTGCTTTTGAATCACACGGGATTCCTTAAAGCTTATAAACTAAGTCCTAACAAAGACAGGAGGAATATCAGTTATAAACTTATTTGGATCCAACAATTTTGCTGGCCAGAACAAAAAATTACCCTAATACTAATTCCAAGACAGAAAGAAGACGGAGTAAATAAAACAGGAAAACCATCATAAATCCTACCTATCAACACAGAGCTAAGTACACAAAACCTTGTCTATAATAGACCTACTGGAGGACATTATGTACTCCCGACTTAAATATGACAATATATAAAAGATTAATTGATACACAGGATGTATAGTTCTCCTCACTTCAGTGGATGAATCAGAGGAGAGACAAAACTAGGATCGTCATTCACTTGTCATAACAGCTACCAGGGCAGGTCCTGAACGCCAGAGCATAGCCATAAAGGGCAAGCAATCCCAAACGAAAATCAGACACTCTCTGTCTTACCTGGCGTCAGCCTCCCTACAGGCCACCTCACGAGCTTGCAAGCTCCCAAAACCACAGCAGCTGATTGGAGACCTAAGTGCACCAATTCCCTGGGAAGTCCTCCTCGTCAGGGAAAGATAGAACTGGCTCGAGTCGCAGGTGACAAGAGCACCTGCAGACAACAGATTAATGCAAGGATCAAAAGCGTAATCCAAATAATCGTCCAAATAAATTGCCAAACAATTGTCATCCAGAGTCCAAATCACTATGCTCCTCAAGGTATGTTATCAGGGGAGTGCTCAAGCCCGAACTGAACTCTGTCCGAGCACCCACGTCCAGACATCAAGTCGCGTTCATAAACACTCGTATGTAAAAAAAAAACCAATCGTTAAAAAGATAGTTCGGTAATATAAACAACCGGGGAGGAGGCGCATAACCACACTGAGAATTTTTAAACTAAGCACTTTACACTTAAACACCTAAATTTCAAAGATAACATAAACAGATTCTCATACAAAACAAAGGCTATTCTGCCACAAAATGATTCTTAAAAACTAGTAATTAAACCTAGAAAAACAAGGCTGATCTAGACTTTCTAATACCTTCCTCCCCAAAAACAAAAACAAAAAATTCCAATAATTTTTTTTTTTTTATACAAAACATGAAACCTGTAAAAAGAAAATGGTTAACACGTCACTCTCAAGACAAAGTAAAGTCTCATGGTGAAACCTGAAATAAGAATTCTCATGAACAACACTACAACAAATGAATTTTAAAAACTGAATTGTCACAAAGAAAATTTACCAGCCTAAACAATAGAGAAAACATAAATGAAAAATAAACCATGAGGTCAAATTAGCACAAAATATTAACCACCAGACACTGTCTGTCTCAAATTAAGCCAATAACATTGAGTTTACACATAACAGACACTACCACAGTATGACCGCCCACACTTTGGTCACTACAGGCTTTTCTTAGGTTCAAAACAGACAAATTATCAAATACCTCACTAAGAAAACCTAAAGACTAACAAACCAAACTCCAAGCGAAACACACACTCATACTCATCCTTACATCTCTAAGAATAACGCAAACCAATTGAAGAGACGAGAAGGGAGAGGGGAGGGGGGCCAGGTCGTGATCAAATCTATATCCTTGAAAGGGCATCGGGAATTCGATTCTCTGAACCCTTAACGTGTTTTATCATAAGCGAGAACTCTTGCAATTGCAGAGCCCAACGTAAAATTCTCTGGTTGGCGCCTTTCATGCGCTCGATGAAAACCAGTGGGTTGTGATCTGTCCATACTTCTATGGGATAATAAAAATTTGTCACATAAGGCTTAAAATGCACAAGAGTACGCACCAAGGCGAGGGCCTCCTTTTCAATGGTGGAATATTTTCTCTCTGCGGCCAGTAGCTTTTGGCTATAATATGATACAGGATGAACCTCTCCTATATCGTTCCTTTGAAAAAGGACACCTCCAATACCTACTGTATGTCACTGGCATCCACTGCAATAATAAAAGGTCTCTGGAAATTAGGAGAAGTCAATATTGGATTAGATACTAATACCATCTTAAGTTTAATAAATGCTTCCTCACACTGAGGAGACCACATAAACTTCTGCCCTTTCTCCAACAACTTGGTAAGTGGCTGAGCAATGTCCGAGAAATTTCGCACGAATCTGCGATAATAACCAGTCATGCCCAGCACTCGCCGAACTTCTCTGACATTGCACGGCCTCTTTAAATGCACGATAGCCTCAATTTTCGCTTGTTTAGGTGCCACCTGACCCAAACCAACCTCGTGACCCAAATAACAAACTTTTGCCTAATCAAATTCACATTTTGCTAAATTGATAACCAAACCTGCAAATATAAGGGCCTCAAATACCTTTCGCAATCTCGCCATGTGCGTACTCCAATCATCACTATATATAACCAAGTCATCAATATAAATTTCAGTTCCCTTTAAACCACAAATGACCCTATTCATAAGCCTCTGGAAAGTACACGCGGCATTTTTCATCCCAAAGGGCATTACTTTACACTCGTAAAGCCCAAAGGGAGTTACAAATGCAGAGATCTCTCTTGCTCGATCAGACATGGGAACCTGCCAATACCCTTTCAGTAAATCAAATTTCGTAATGAACTTAGCAGCCCCTATGTGATCGAGACAGTCATCTATCCGAGGCTAAGGAAAAGAGTCGTTCTTAGTGTGTGTGTTAACCTTACGGTAGTCCACACACATACGGAACTTTCTTTGGACTTCATAACCAGGACTATCGGGGAGCTCCATGGACTAACGGAAGGTTGGATGAGATCGTGTTCCAGCATATATTTAATCTCCTTATCAACTATATCCCTCTTAAGGATTCAGCCGATAAGGACTCTGTTTTACAGGAGAATTATTACCCACGTCTACATCATGCTCAAGAAAATTAGTTCGACCTGGAGAATTCCGAAATAAATCTGGAAAAGAAGAAATTAAATTAATTACATCCCTCCTTTGAGCAATCTCCAGATGCCCCAGCCCTTCCTTCAAAACTTCTAAATTTTGAATATTATCAAAAAGAGCATCAGATGACACCTGACAAATCAAATCCCCTGAAGGTAAATCCATAACCTCAACCATAGGCTCATAAACAATAGAGAGAGGATCATGTCTATTAGAAGTATAGAGTTTTAACCTATTTATATGGAATATCCTGCACTTCCATTTGGTCCCAGGAGCCTCTATTTCATAATTCACCTCCGACAACTTCCTCAACACCTTCAAGGGTCCCTTATATCTTGGTTCAAGGAAATTGTCAGAGTCAGTACTTAAAACTAAAAATAATTCTCCGGGCTCAAACGACCGTGCTTTATATTACCTATCGAAATTTAATTTCATAGCAGCCTGAGAACTAGCCAAATTTTCTCTGGCAAATTTCCAGGCACTAGATAATTTTTTTCTCAAATCCTCCACAATGTCTCCTACGTTTGCATCCCCACCTCGATCAGTCTCAAGCATCTCATGAAAAATCTCCAAAGGCCCACGTACTTTGTGTCCAAATACCAGTTCGAAAGGAGTTACACCAGTTGAAGAATTTGGGTGATTTCTTAGAGCAAAGAGAGCAAAGGGAAGCCTTTTATCCCATTCCTCCCCTTGTTCATAACAATACTTTTTCAAAATAGATTTAAGGGTCTGGTGGAACCTTTCCACCAGGCCCTAACTCTCCGGAGGATATGGTACACTGGTCTTGTGCCGAATGGCCAGTTCTGCACATTTACCTTTAAATACCTTGCTAGTAAAATTTGTACCGCAGTCAGTTTGAATAGTACGAGGGAGACCATACCTGGAAAAGAATACAATTAGTTTGTCAAATCCAGCCTTAGAGGTTATCCTTCTCATTGGGAAGGCCTCAGGGAATCGAGATGCTCTATCCATAATTGTCAAGAGATGGGTAAACCCAGACTTAGTTTTAGGCAAAGGCCCAACCACATCAATAACTAATTCTACAAAAGGCTCACCTATCGCAGGAATTGGATTTAAGGGAGCTTTAGGAATAATTTGGTTGGGTTTCCCCATCACTTGACAAACCTCACATTCATTAATAAATTGTTTCACAGATGATTTTAATCCTGGCCACCAAAAACATTCTGCCAACTTTCGAAAAGTTTTACATACACCGAAGTGGACAGAAAAAGAATCATCATGTGCAAGACTCAAGACTGACCTATGGAATTGAGAAGGGACAACAATTTGTTCAATGCGAGACGTCTTGCTCAGATTATCAGTTAAAGGACGACTAATCCGGTATAATAAACCATTAATCACACAAAACCTGGGTTTAGTCGAATCTGCAGTGTCACCCAAATCAAAATTAAATTCCTTTTTCTGAGCTTCAATAAATGAAGACCTGTCCCAATCAGGTCTCAAAACATTGCTAACCACACTACTACCACTACTATCTACAGACCCGGGCCTCTCTACGTCTACTTCTAAACTACTTAAGATTAAATCACCATCATTATCAATTAAATTTGCAGCTTTTACTGCTGCACGGGTTGTTACTGCAACAGGACAGGCGTGCACAGACAATATGGGGAACAACTCCTGTCCTTTTGCATTTAACATATCGTTACCCAAAATGCCGTCAATTCCAGGAATAGGGAGACTCTCAACAACTGCTAATTCTGTCACTTTATCATAACCAGGGAAAGACAATCTGACCTCCACTAACGGAGCTGAGACAACGGTGTTCGGGAACCCTCTCAGAACAACAAAATTTCCTGTATACTCAACTAAATTTTTCAAAGATTCTTTCAAAACCAGAGACCGAGCTGACCCTGTGTCCCTCAAAAATTTCACACCAACAGTTTTAGAAGTAGATATTAATTTACCAGGACAAATATATTTGTCATAAAGTAGTCATGACTCCTTTCTGCTAGAAGACTGACTACTGCTACTACTACCATTACTAGTGGTAGCTACTGGACGGTTTTCAACTACGGGATCACTGATAACAGGTTTACCAGTAGATATTAGTGACACAGGATTATTATTATTCCTTTGGAGGTACCTTCTTCTGGCATAACACTGTGCCTGATAATGTCCCTGCTTATTACACCAAAAACAAGTCCCCCTACCTCTATTATTCATATTACCTGGGCCAGAACCAAACCTATTATCTTCAGAAAAGACACGAGTGTTCTGTCCACTCAAGTCTTTTCTCTGGTTACTATCGGGCTTGTGATTTTTATCTGGTGGGTTACCCTGCCCACGAGTATTCACAAAAGAGCCTGACCTCTGAAAATTAACTGGCCTAGCAGATTGAAAATTCACATCCTTATTCCCAAAACTACCAGACCCAGTTCGATGGGTCAATACAAACTCGTCAGCAGTTTGGGCGGCATTACTTAAATTAACAGCTTTTACCTCTTCTAGATAAATTTTCAATTCCTTACTGCAGGACTTCTTGAATTCTTCTAGAAGCATGAGTTCTCTCAAAGAGGAGAAAGAGACCACCTGGCGGCTTTTTAACCAATGATCAAATTGTTCCTCCTTAAGCCTAGCAAATTCCGCATAAGTAAGGGAGGCCTGCTTCGTAAAATTTCTGAACTTAAGGCGGTAGGCCTCAGGAACCAAATCATATGCCTTGAGGAATAGAGCCTTAACCTTATGGTAATCACGGGCAATACCTTCTTCCAAGGCATTATACACTCTAATTGCCTTGCCCACCAACCTACATTGAATTAGTACAGTCCACATTCCGGGGGGCCAATACAACCGAGTGGCAACACGTTCAAAAGCCTTGAAAAATTCTGGAACATTCAACTCTTCAAATACTGGCACCAATTTCAAGGCCGCACCTACATTATTTATCCTGTGAGTTGCCCCGAAGTGTACTAAAATGATTAGAGGTGCCCTGCAGCCTAGCAAAGTTAGACCTCCATTAACACTTATTCTGTCATCA
>NC_090744.1:76175294-76177794 GCF_036898095.1 Palaemon carinicauda | reverse complement strand
AATCGCCAGCGGAGAGGCGTTTACTTGGTTTTGGCGCGCAGAAGTCCAGTTTCACATCAAGGGCGTGACTCGCTCAACCACCAAAGCAGATTATGTTCACGCGGGGATACCAGAGGACAACTTCCCGGAAATATCCGACTGGTTTTGTGAACAAAGAGACTCCTCAATAACGTATGATGCCCTCAAACCATACCTTCTGCAACAATACTCGCCGTCGCCAGCCACCCGTATAGCAAAGCTTTTCAAGCTCTCGCAACAACCATTGGGGGACCAAAGGGCTTCGCTCGCTCTCAGGGAATTGACCATTATCGCTCGCCTGCAACCTGCCGCAAACGGCTCTCCTTTTGAGGTGAACCTACTTAGTGCCTTTTGGATACGCCGTTTACCCGGCCCTATACGCGCAGCCATACCCGATGTTGATAGTTTACCCATAACGGACTCGATGACCAAAGCCAGCGCCCTTATGGACGGCCACTTCACAACCTCCATCATCGCCTCCACCTCTGAAGAAGGGGACGCCTATTCAACATCAACTGAAGCTGACGTGAATGCCGTAGGACATACAAGCCTAGCCCGTAACGTGCCGAAGCGGTGACAAAGCCACCCATCACCCACCTCGCACTCGCGCCCCAACCAACGACTTCTACAGCCACTTACTACCTCCCATCCGCCACAGTTATGCTACTAGCACTTCAGATTCGGTGCAACCGTGAAGAAATGTGCCAAGGATTGTCAGTGGCCAAAGAACGTCTAAGTAGGCCATCGCTCTTGGTGGTGGCCTTCCGTGTTTCTAATTTTTCTTTTTACATGATGCAGGAACGGGAGTGCGATTTTTGCAGACACGGGTGGTTGTCGTTCTCTTTTGCCAAGGGAACTCTTCAGGACACAAAGTAGTCTGTCTATGTCTGCCGACGTCCTCTTGGTAGCTGCCAACAGATCCGCGATACCCACCTACGGTTACGAGAACATCACATTATCGTTCTGAATCGGTAAATTTAATTGCAAGTGTCTCGTTGCTGACGTCACATTGCCAATCCTCGGTGCGGATTTCCTCTCTCATTTCCATCTTCTGGTTGATGTCGCCCACCGACGATTGGTTAACGCAGACTCGTACTTGTCAACACCTCTTCAGCCTGCCCCCTCCAACCTCGCTCTCCACATCAGCGCACCCACGGATGCCTACGCCCACCTCCTCACGTCGTACCCGAAAGTTTTCCGTCCAGAACTTCGCCGAACGCCCACGGCTCCTGCCAAGCATAGTATTTAACACCTATCAAGACAACGGGAACCCCAGCCTTTGCAAAACTCAGACGTCTGGCACAGAAAGGATCGGCCGCCGCCAAGCAGACGTTCGCCGAAATGGAGGAAAATGGCCTTTGATAAAAGGCCTCCAGCTCATGGTCGTCACCCTTACACATCGTTCTGAAAAAAGAAGGCTCCTTCCGTCCGTGCAGGGATTATAGGCACCTGAACTTGCAAACAAAACCGGATCACTACCCCCTCCCATACATTGCCGACGTGACCTCCTACCTGCACAAAGAGAAGGTTTTCTGTACGCTTGACTTCCTGAAGGGATATTATCAGGTGCCTATGATCCCAGAAGACGTCCCTAAGACCGACTTCACCCGACCATTTGGTACATACATCTTCAATTACTCCTGTTTTGGCCTTCGTAATGCTGGAGCCACGTTTCAACGTCTCATGGATGGCATCTTATGGGACCTTTCCTTCTGTGTATGTTATGTGGACGACATAATTATGTTCTCCTCAAAAGAAGAACCCTCCATCACCTGCACATTGTGCTTGACCGCCTGCAACAAAACGTCCTTGTAGTCCGGTACGACAAGTGTACCTTTCGCGCCAACGAAGTGTTGTTCTTAGGGCACCGCATCATTTCTGAAGGAGTCCATCCCCTCCCTGAAAATGTAGCAGCCATTCAGGACTTCCCCGCGCCCTCGACCGTCAAAGCTCTGCAGGAATTCTTGGGCATGATCATCTATTATCACCACTCCTGCTCCCCTCTACGCTTCCCTCAAGGGCAAGCCAAAGGACCTGAAGTGGAGTCCCCTTCAAGAAGCAGCCTTCTGCAATGCAAAGAAGGCCCTATTAACTGCTGCGGCTCTCACTTTTCCCCTCCCACATGCCCCTCTCCTTCTCTCCACCAATGCCAGCAACGTCACTATTAGTGCAGTACTCGAACAGGTGGCCCATTGGCCTTCTTCAGTAGAAAATTTTCCAAGGCAAAATCGGGTTATTCTACCTTTGATCGTAAATTGCAGGCGGTCCACTTTGCTGTCCGTCACTTTCGCCATTTCTTAGAAGGTACGCCCTTCGTCATTTGCACAGATCATGTGCCTCTGGTGCACAACTTAACTCGATAGTCTGACGCCTGGTCCGCCCGTCAACGCCGACATCTCTCCGCCGTGACGGAATACAATTGCACCCTTCAATACATCCCTGGGAAAATGAATCCCGTTGCCGATGCCCTGTCAAGATACAC
>NC_090744.1:76162794-76167794 GCF_036898095.1 Palaemon carinicauda | reverse complement strand
CCAGGTAAATCCTCGGACAGCTAGATTAGTGTCAGGTTCAGATTTCCTTTTATGGGCTCTCGTGGCATGGTTGGTTTCGACCTGGCCTTTCATTAGAAGGGGCTAGCGTTCGATCCCAAGTATGAGGTAGAAATTTATTTCTATTTGAACACGATGTTGTGTTGATATTTATCCATATTGACTCATTAGGGGTAATTTGAATGAATTACTACCAATTGTGTCACGTGGTGGCCCGGGGAAATCTGGTAAAACTCGCTGGTAAAAGAGACTGATGTCTCACCAGGTAAATCCTCGGACAGCTAGATTAGTGTCAGGTTCAGATTTCCTTTTATGGGCTCTCGTGGCATGGTTGGTTTCGACCTGGCCTTTCATTAGAAGGGGCTAGCGTTCGATCCCAAGTATGAGGTAGAAATTTATTTCTATTTGAACACGATGTTGTGTTGATATTTATCCATATTGACTCATTAGGGGTAATTTGAATGAATTACTACCAATTGTGTCACGTGGTGGCCCGGGGAAATCTGGTAAAACTCGCTGGTAAAAGAGACTGATGTCTCACCAGGTAAATCCTCGGACAGCTAGATTAGTGTCAGGTTCAGATTTCCTTTTATGGGCTCTCGTGGCATGGTTGGTTTCGACCTGGCCTTTCATTAGAAGGGGCTAGCGTTCGATCCCAAGTATGAGGTAGAAATTTATATATATATATATATATATATATATATATATATATATATATATATATATATATATATATATATATATATATATATATATATATATATATTCTATAAAAATAGCAATAATTCAAAAGTGATACCAAAAATAAATTACTCAAAATCAAATCAAAAGTACATCATAGAATTATAACTAAACACTTCAAGAATAATACAATCACCTGTTTCACTAGAAGTCAATTTAAACACTATATAAAATTGACAATTTATGGAAAAAAAAGTTAACACTTTAACCTTATTTGAGACAAGCCATAATTACACTTACATATATGTAACTGTTACTCCTATGTCATTTGGGTTCACACAAGGTTACCGAAAGGTTAAGAAAAAAATCATTGCCCTTCACTTTTCCAAATCACACATGGCCAGTCACAAAACTTTTGCACTATAAATGTAATTGCATAAAATTCAGTGTGACTTATTTTAATTAAGCACAAAAATATTGTGCAGATTTTGAACCCACTAAGGGATATGCGCCGGAGAGGAAAATACTACATGGCTGGATTAGAGGCTTGTGAGGAGGATGGTTGGAAACAGAATTATTGAAACGTTAAGCTGGATCTCTCTGTCTGTTATTCCTTGCAAGGCTCCTTGTATATATATATATATATATATATATATATATATATATATATATATATATATATATATATATATATATATATATATATATATACATATATATATATATATATATATATATATATATATATATATATATATATATATATATATATATATATATATATATATATATATATATATATATATATATATATATATATATATATATATATATATATATATATATATATATATATATATATATATATATATATCAACCAAATTTCTCTAGAAACTTCTAGTTCATCATAGCAATGCATTGCACATGGTCTGGGCTGGCTGTAACAAAGTCCTTTGGCCAGCTAGGCTATTATGGAAGAAGGGTACTATTGTTCCGTGGCAAGGGCAACACTCTTTGCCAACTCCGCCCACTACCTCTCATATCATTAAAAAAAAAAAAAAAAAAAAAAAAAAAAAAAAAAAAAAAAAAAAAAACTTTAATGTAGAATTTTCATGTCTCTTCTAACCACATGGAACAAATTCTGTAATCCTTCGCTTATACTTCGCGTGTGTCAAAAAGCATTCCTTCTAACAATATTACATAAGACTTTGTAACGAAACTACACAAAATAAAAATTTCATTCCTAAAATTAACGTAAAGTTACATCTAGCAAACTAAATGAAAATGAAATTAATAAATGATGACAGTATTTTCTAACTAACATACATTGCTCAATCATACATGACTGGTACCCACCTTACAAGCTGGATTTAGAGATATTATATACGCAAATAAATTATGTGAATAAAATATTCTGCTCTTATCTTGGACAACTTCTCAAAATACCTCCCACCAAAAAGATTATTTATTCCGGATCGGAATCCACAGATCCAGCCTGATATAAAATAATCTGCAACCATGTTCTCTTTAGCAGATATATGCTTAATATTAATAAAATATGGATGTAAACATAATGACTATCTAATAATTTCATCCTTCTGTGGTCTATTTACATAAAATTCAAACTTCCTTATCATTGGAATTAGTGCTAGAAGTTCTTTTTCAACTCTCAAGTAGGCTCGTTGCTGCTTCTTCAACTTTGTCGACATAAGACAGATAGGGTGAAGAATTCCTTCTTTGCCCTCTTGCAATAAGACAGCTCCATTCCCATTATCCAACGCATCAACTGGGATAAGGAATTTCTTTTTGAAATCCGGTGCTTGCAGTATTGGTATCGAATTTAATATGGCCTTTATCCAGTCGAAGGATTCCTGGCACTGGCTGGTCTATACAAATTGTTTTCTTTTGGCTAGTCAAATCCGTCAGGGGAGCGAGTTCAGCAGAAAAACTCGGGCAAAGCCGTCTGTAGAATCCGGTCATCCCTAAAAATCATTGTAATTGCCTCCTTGTTTTGAAGAGGTGAAGTTTTCCTTATTCCTTCAATGTTAGCGGCTAGTAGGGCAATTTGTCCTCTTTTGACTTCAAATACTACGTACCGAAATGTTGCCTATCATAATTCACTATTCTTAAGGTTAATCAACAGATGCCCTTCTAGCAACTTTTGAAAGACCTTCTCCAGGATTCGGAGATGATCCAAGAAGGATGAATATATTACTTAATTGTCAAGATATACGCCTACTCCCTCAATTGATCCTAGAAGGTCTTTCATCGCTCGTTGAAAGATAGCGAGTGTGCTCATTAGACCAAATAGCATTAATCTGTATTAATATAACCCAAATAGGTTATAAAAGCTGATAGCAATTTTGTATTGTCGTCAAAGGTACTTGATAATAGCCTTTTAACAAGTCGATCTTAGAGACAAACCTTGCTTGACCAATGTTGTAGAGTAGTTGATCAATGAGTGGCAATGGATAATTGTCGACCACACTGATCAAATTTAACTTTCGATAGTCTGTACACATCCTGAATAATCTATTGGGTTTTATTTCACGAGCAAGCATGGAGAACTGTAAGTGCTAGAGCTTTGTACTTCTAGTCCATTTTACAACAAACAGTCTACTTAATTTCTCATGAATTCACGTCGATACTGCAACAGTTGATAGGCGCGTTGTTTGAATGGTCATTTCAGGGTTTTAAGGTTTATCTCATACCTCTTTAATTTGGTTCGTTTCTGGACTTACAAGACAATTTCAGGGAAACCTTTAATCAATTGGCTTACTTCCTCTAGCTGCTCTTTCTTCAAATGAGCTCATTTCTTTTTTAAGTTACTAATGATGGACAAATTATTCGCTTTGCTTAAAGCGCCTACCTCATATCCAACATCATATCCTGTGGATGGAATAGTTTGCGCCTCACACACCTGTGAAGCTTTGTACTCATTTTCGTTTTAGTAGGGTTTCAATAAGCTATCGTGTACCTTCATTTGGCTTGGTCCTTAAAACTTGTTGATGAGAGGGAATTTCTATCGGTAAGAAAACCCACACCTTTTGTTCTGCCGCATAATGTTTGTCTTTACTTTTCATAACAAACCTTTTCTTCATTTTTCCTTTGATAATTTTCAGGTTTTTAAGGGAAAACTTTCTTTTCTCACCAATCATTTTCCTCAAATTCTTGACAAATTTCCCATCCAATTAGTCCCTATCTTTCCATTTTTTCTGCCAAAATTTCAATTAACCTTCTTATTTCTCGTCAAAACAATTTTATTATGGCTACATCCCATGATTTCTTGGTAAGTATTGCGAACCTCAAATAACATCAATGGTAACTCGATATCCCATTCATTTCCGGTTTTGTTACACTACTTTGGTAACATAATCTTTAGGATTTGATGATATCTTTCTAATGCACCTTGTCTCTCCGGGTGATAGGTAGTAGACAGTTGTTTTCTCATATCCAATACTTTCATCAAGTCTAAAACAATTTTGACGTGAAATCTGTTCCTCGGTCACTCAGAACGATTTCCGCAATACCAAATTTGGTAATTACTTTGATACTGATGTTCCCGATAGGTATGGCTTCTGGATATCTCGTGACTGGACATATCAAAGTTAACATATATTTGTGGCCTTTCTTCGTTCTCAGTAACAGTTCCACAATGTCGTTCATTACCTTGCTGAATGGTTCTTCTCGTCCTTCAATCAGGTGTAAGAGAGCTTTCTTGATGTACTCGTTAGGCTTTTCAGATATCTGGCAAACATGGCATGCATGGCAAAACTACCTCACTTCCTTATGTACTTCTATTCTCTTTTTTACCACCATTTGTTCCATCCCATGCACTACGGCGATCACCTGTCTTCTCAGTGGTGTGGGGAATCAATATCTGATGGTATATGCCTCATTCAGCATTCCCAGGGATATCGACGGTTCTATGCTTCCTCATAGGCATTCCATCCTTGAGAAAATAACAGACGGGAGGCTGCTTCTACTCCGTCTCATCCATGACATGGTAGAGTAACTCTGTTAACGTGGTATACTTCCGTTGTAATCCTATCAGCTTTTTCCGAATCACTTGTCCTACTTTTATGAGTTCTCTATTTCTTTCAAGTCCATCGCTCCCATATCTCCCTATTCATTTGTCTGTCATTCCTCTTCTCTTGGGATCTCTCGGGAGTTCTTCTCTTGTGTACTATCATGGGAAACCTCTTCGTCTGTAAAAAAATCTGCCAAATTCAACATTCCTTCTGTTTTTCTTTCTTCTTCTGCTGCCACTTTCTTTGTCATACTCCTAGTTGTCACACAAT
>NC_090744.1:76150294-76157794 GCF_036898095.1 Palaemon carinicauda | reverse complement strand
TATATATATATATATATATATATATATATATATATATATATATATATATATATATATGAAATTTTTTAGAAATATACGTTTTATACAGTGATATTAATGAGCATTTTAAGAGTACTATGGATGTCATTTCACAGCAGGTGAAATGAATCTACAGAAGTTGGCAATGGGGGTGAGTGGGGCACCAATGAGTAGAGTGCCCCATCCAAGTATCCCCCCCCCCCTGTTACAATTATCATGCCTACGAGCATCTATCTCGAGAGTGCCCAGCAAAAAATGCCGAGTGTGGGGGGGCTGTGACACACACACACCAAACCCCACCCAACAACCGAGGATAATGAAACAGAGAAAGGGGGACACGAGGGAGATCAATGACCCCCACATGACAACAATGCCAACCAATAGAAAAACAGGATTGCATGGCAGTAACTACTATCAGAGTGAGGAGATAACCGATGGAAGCATAGAAGGATGGTGGCGATTATACAGCCTGTGGTGCATGAATTTTAAAAATAGTTTCTTCTGCTGAGGGACACTCAAAACATACCTTGTTTCATAGCATATTAAAAAATTCACATGCCGAATATTTCGTATCACCGCATATATTACAGCATATATATATATATATATATATATATATATATATATATATATATATATATATATATATATATATATATATATATATATATATATATATATATATATATATATATGGTGCAAACAAGTACAATGCCGTACTTCCTTGTTATCTTGAAAAGGTTCCACAATGATGTAAGACGTGTTTGAAAAACTGGTGTATATTTGTAGATATTACAAAATACGTTATGAGCTTTCGTCCATCATCTGTGGACTTGGTCACTAAAATGTTTATAAAATTACAAGTCAGGTACTGATATAAGGAAAAACAGAAATACATAAACAATTCAAATACATAGCCATATAGTTAAAACAGATTAAAATCAATTACAAAATGATTTCAGGTTGTTGGGCCCTTGTCCTTTCCAAAATTCTTTGAGATCTTCTGGGTGGTATGTTTCGATGGTCACTGGCCAATTCGATGTTTTGGTAGTTCCGGTCGTTTGTCACTTGCAATGTCTGTGGAGGATGCACCTGTGACGGAGGGACTGAAGAGGAAGCATCTCTCATCTTGGCACATATATCCCTACAGTTACGAATTTTGCTCCTCCTACATATTTCTTCACTGAGGTTTTCATCTTCCACTATTCCCCTGTTACCCTCAAAAGTCTTGTTCAAAGAGATCACAGCACCTTCAATCGTTCTCCTGATTGCTCTGTCACGACACTTGTAAACAATTTCTGCCTTGTTGAAGGCTATTGCATGACTTTTCTCCCAAGTATGTCGGGCTATGGCACTATAGTAGTTCCCCGATCTGCAAGCTGCAATGTGTTCCCTTTTCCTCTCTTCCAACGAGCGGCCGCTCTCCCCGATGTAGCATTCCTCACAATCCTTACATGGAATCACATATACTCCCATCTCACCATCATCTTTACCTGGGTTGTTATTAATGAGTTTCTTCCTGAGGGTATTCTCATACTGAAAAACGATATTATATCCCGGTGTCTCTCTGCACAAACCAAGAGAGGAATTGGCGAGTTCTTTGTTGTAGGGAAGCAGCAGAGATGTTTTAAAATCAGGCTTATCAGTTTTATCAAGGGGATTAAAATATATCTTTCTAGCTTTTTTGTGACAATGTTCGATAAAATATTTAGGGTAACATAAGTTCCTGAAACTGTGTATTTTGAGAAATTGAGTTTTTAATACACAGTTTCACAGTCTCGAAGAGTACATATACCTCTGTATGAATACCAGGCAAGCCAATATAGTGGTCTCACCCTATATTAAGTAAAGCATAGTTTGTAAAGAACCACTGCATCAATATGAAATATCGACCAGTTCTCCGCTCAATACTTGTATTGGACAAAGGTTTATATCCGCATAGGAGGAAGCTGTAAATCCGCCACCATCCCCTTATGGGGTGGAGTCCTCCCGCTAAGGGAAAGCATAAACTAATGCAACATTAGCTTGCATAAAGGAACAATCTATTAGAATTATCCCAGATAAATATACATAGAATGAATGCTCAATTATATCAATAAATTGACACAGGTGAAGGCGACGAAAGGTTCTCAAGAAAAAGTTTATTGACAGACAATAAATAGACAGGTTAACAACCATTATATATATATATATATATATATATATATATATATATATATATATATATATATATATATATATATATATATATATATATATATATATATATATATATATATATATATATATATATATATAAGAAGAGGATAACCAAAACTTTAAGCATAAGTATGATAGTAAACAGAAACTTGTTTATCTGAAAGAAAAACATTAGTGCCACTTTTAACATACCGAGGTATCAAAGTCAGAAAAGTCTGTATTACTAATCAGTTACATTAGCGTTAGAAACGCTCGGCACACATGTCTGCACTTATGCTAGGTTCACCTTTGGAAGTGGAACAGTCAACGTGGGCAACTCAGTGCCCTCACTTAGTTTGTAGCACAGTATGTAACTACACATTCACCCTGGAATTAATCGTCCCAATTAAAACCACTGTTCCTCGCAGAGTTAAACAGCAGGGTTAACGACGCAACCCACTGCTACCACTTGCTTCGCATAGTGGCGAAAGAACATTCTGGAAGACTTCCAGCCAGTGTATGAACGAAGATGTTCAAAATCCATACAATTAAAGAAATTTAAGGATGATGCAACTTTCCTCGGATCGTGACCTGCAGGTGTACTGTCAGGATCCGCTCTGCGAATAAAATATGTGATTTTCGCCCTGAGTTGATTCAGTGATAAATTTGAGCCTGATGTTTCTCCCCTGAATAGTTGACCACCCTTGAAGTCTGAAGTTCTATGAAGATAGACCTTTAGGCATTCTACTGGACATAGAGATGCATCTTCTTTCAGAGGGCAGATTCTCCAGGGACCCCACCTGTTGGTGGGTAACTCATTCTTGGCGAGAAACGTAGGATCCGGAAACAGGTTCAGTTCTCCCCCATCCAAGAACTGAACACGACCTTCCTCTCTCAAGAGGGCTACAATCTCACTAACCCTGGCCCCGGACGCGAGTGCAAATAGGAAAATAACTTTTTGGGTCAAATCCTTTAACGCACACTCCTCATTGCTCAACAGAGAAGCGAAATGAAGAACTTTGTCTAAAGACCATGAAATGGGCTTTGGAGGTGCTGAAGGTCTGAGCCTAGCGCAGGCTTTCGGAACTTTATTAAAGATCTCGTTAGCGAGGTCGACCTGGAAGGCATATAGAATGGGTCTTGTCAAAGCAGACTTACACGTCGAAATCGTGTTAGCTGCCAACCCTTGACCATGGAGGTGGATGAAGAAAGATAAGCAGAAGTCCGTCGAGATCTCCTGCGGATTCTTTGCCTTGACAAAGGCCACCCATTTTCTCCAAGATGACTCATATTGCCTTCTAGTAGATTTGCACTTATATTCCTCAAGGAAGTCTATGCTAGCTTTCGAAATCCCGAAACGCTTTCTCACCGCTATGGAGAGAAAATCATGAGCTGCAGGGTCCGGGTTTTCTGTAATGAAGCGCAGACAGTCGACTTCTGGACTCGCTGGGTCAAAACTGGATCTGGTAGCGGTAGATTCTTCAACCGTAGTTCCAATGCCAGGGGGAACCACACGCTGTTCGGCCACTTGTGGGCCACTATTGCCGCTACCCCCTTGAAGGATCTCAGTTTGTTGAGGACCCTCAACAGAAGGTTGTGAGGAGGGAACAGATAAATCCTGAGCCATCTGTTCCAGTCGAGGGACATCACGTCCACTGCTTCCGCTAAGGGGTCCTCGTACGGGGACACATACAGGGGCAACTTCTTGTTGTCTTTTGTCGCAAAGAGGTCTATCTGCAGGTCTGGGACTTGACTCAAGATGAAGGAGAATGATCCTGCGTCTAGGGACCATTCCGACTCTATCGGTGTGAACCTGGATAGAGCGTCCGCTATCACATTGCGGACTCCTTGAAGGTGAACTGCCGACAGGTACCACTTCTTCTTTTACGCCAATCGGAAGATGGCCAACATCACCTGGTTGAGAGGTGGTGACCTTGATCCTTGTCGATTCAAGCATCTCACAACTACCTCGCTGTCCAGCACCAACTTTATGTGGATCGAATGACGCGGGGAGACTTTCTTTAAGGTAAGGAGCACTGCCATAGCTTCTAGAAAGTTTATGTGAAAGGTCTTGAATAGCTTGGACCAAGTCCCCTGGACTTTTTTCCGATGAGAGTGACCTCCCCATCCCTCCTTCGAGGAGTCTGAGTGAATTGTCACCGACGGGGGAGGTGGCTGAAGAAGAACCGACTTCTTTAGATGTCTGGCTTGGGACCAAGGCCTGAGAAGAGTACGTAGACGAAGCGGAACTGGTCTTCTCAGATCTCTTCGCGCGTTTGATGCATAACTTCTCCAAACTCCGGTTGCATCCTTTAGCTGTGCTCTTAGCACCGGGTCTGTCACCGAAGCAAACTGGAGAGAACCTAGTACTCTCTCCTGTTCGCGCCTTGATATCCTTTCGGAATCTAAAAGTCTCTTGACAGAACCCGCTATCTCCTTCCTTTTCTTCGCCGGGATGGAAAAACAGTGTGACATTAGGTCCCAGTGGATTCCCAGCCACTGGAACTTTTGAGATGGAGAAAGTCGAGACTTTTTTCTGTTGATCTTGAAGCTTAGATACTCTAGGAACTGGATCACTTGAATGGAAGCTTGCAAGCATTCTGTCTTGGATGCTGCCCACACCAGCCAGTCGTCCAGGTAGGCTACTACCTGAATTCCCTTTAGGCGTAATTGTTTGAGAGCTACGCTCGCAAGCTTCGTGAAGATCCTTGGAGCTATATTTAGCCCGAATGGCATGGCTCTGAAGGCGTATAGTCTTCGTTGTAGCTTGAGCCCTAGGTAGGGGGAGAGTCGACGGTTGATTGGAACGTGCCAATAGGCGTCTGATAAGTCTCTGGAGACGGTATATGCCCTCTTGGGCAGTAAGGTCCTTATGTGTTGCAGTGTTAGCATCTTGAACTTGCAGTTCACTATGAACTTGTTGAGTGGCGACAAGTCCAGAATGACTCTGAGTTTTTCCGAGTCCTTCTTGGGAACACAAAACAGCCTCCCTTGGAATTTGATGGACTTTACCCTTCGGATCACTTTTTTCTCCAACAAATCTTGGATGTACTCCTCCTGAACGGGGGTGGAGTGTTGGAAAAACCGAGGGCACGGGGGTGGAGTGCTGTACCAGTTCCAGCCCAGTCCATTCTTGAGTAGGCTGTGGGCCCAGGGATCGAAGGTCCACCGATCCCGAAAATTCTGAAGTCTCCCTCCTACCGGTATCATCTCACTCGGACTGTTGTCCTGAGGTCTTGCCTCCCTGACCGCGACCACCCCTGAATCCCCTTCCCCTTGAGGGGCGCCTAGACGAGCCTCTGGCTGCTCCTCTAGGCTTTGCTCGAAAGGAAGTTGACTGCCCTTTGAACGTTGGTTTGAATGCCGGGGACTGCGTCGACACGGCCTGGGGTACCCACTGGAAAGTGGTCGGGGTTTGTGCCACCATCTGGGGCACTGAAGGCATCGGCAATTGCTGTTTCTGTTGCTGTCCAAATGGCTTGGCTGGCCGAGACGGTAGCCTAGTCCTCTTAGTCTTCCTCTTTGGTTGGGGACCCTCATCCGGGGAAGACTTTCTCTTGATAGACAGGCTCCACTTCTGGAGAAGATTTCTATTCTCCGTGGCAGCCTTATCAACAACTTCTTTGACCAATTTGCTAGAGAAAAGGTCTTTGCCCCAAATGTTGGAGGAGATTAGTTTCCTTGGCTCGTGCCTCACCGTAGCCGAGGTGAACACGAACTCCCTACAAGCTCTCCTCGCCCTGACGAAGCTGTAAAGATCCTTCGTCACTGTGGCCAGATGATTCTTGGCCACTACCATGAACATTTCATGACCTTGGGGTCACTTGCCATCGTCTCAAGAGTGGTCTGAAGAGACATTGAGGCAGCCAGTCTCTCCGCAAAAGAAAGTCAGACAGCTTAGGGAGGTTCTCACCGAACTGACGTCCGGCAATATCAGCCTCCAACTTCCCGACTGAGAAGGTAAGATGGACGTCCTTCCAGTCCTTGTGGTCCTAAGGTAGGGCCAGCGACAAGGGTTTACACTCCTCCAGGGAGGGGCAAGGCTTGCCAGCCTCGACTGCTTTTAATACAGCCGCAAACCCTTTCTGCAAAAGGGGGAAGGCTCTAGCAGGAGAGGACACAAAGGAAGGGAGCTTCTTACTCAATGCAGCTACCTTTGAGTTCGTGAAGCCCCTCTCTTTCATCGAAGATGAAAGCAAAGCTTGAGCCTTAGCATGATCCATCACTATGACCTCCTTCGGCTCTGTCTCCTCCTTTGAAGCTGGTTCCTTCCTCAACCGGACATAACAGTCTGGATATGACCCTTTGCTGGGCCAGAATTCCACCTCCTCAAGGGGAACTGAACCCAACTTATCCGACATGACGATCTTTCCAGTCGTCATCGGCATGTGCTCAGCATATCTCCACAGGTTAGCATCTGAGCACAAGGGAAGGTCTTTCACATTGAGCCTTTTCTGGGGCCCACGTGATGCTGCAAGCTTCTGCATCTGCAGTTCCATTGCAGCCGCCTTCTCAATATTCTCCTTCTGCATTTGTTGGATCATTCCAACAATGGAGGAGAGGGCTTGTCCCAGCTCTACTGGGAGAGAGGACGATGTTGAGGGAATAGGTTCAGGGATCTGAACCGGAGCAGCCGACACCTCGTCGGCCTCTTCCACTACAATGTCTGGTGCTTGATCTTCATCCTGGCCTCCTGCCAGGAGGTCTTCCTCCAGACGCTCGGACACGTCTAACATCCTGTCGTCCAACTGGATGTCTTGCAAGGCGACCGCGACTTCAGCATCCACCTGGATCTGAACTAGGGGGATCTCCTCTTGAGGCTGGGGAATCACTGCATCAGCTGATGCCCTAGGGAAAAGGTAAGCCCTCATCTTCTCACTTGGAAGATAAGGTCCAGAGGTGTTTTACTGGAAGCCCCTTACCCAGGTACGAAGCTTCTCCCTTGCTATATCCCTTGATTCCGCTGTCCTAGGGGAATCAAAAGCCTCAGTAATCAGGTTAGAGCACACGGTACATACCTGGGGGTCCCAATACCGGAGATCACCCTTGGTGACAGCGCATGCTGCGTGCCTCCTACATAACTCATGTCCGCAGAAATTCTTACTGCGGACGTTGCAGAAAGCACTTCCACACTTCGGACGTTCCTCCTGTAAAGAGAAGAAATTTCTATGAGTATCAAGTGAACTATGTATCACTGGATATGCACAGTTAGCATAACAAATCAGAAAGGAAAGACACACACTTGTGTTTCCCGCACAACCAAATGTTGCAGCCTTCCAGATAATAAAATTGTATGGTTCATCT
>NC_090744.1:76142794-76145294 GCF_036898095.1 Palaemon carinicauda | reverse complement strand
CAATAATGATGCAAAGAAAAAACGACACACCCACCCCCAACTGCTGTAGTTTGAAAACAAGGGCATCATGATTAACACGGTCAAAGGAGTCACTAAAATTAAGGCAAATAATAAGAACTTTCTGAACACGATCAAGGGATTTTTGTACATCATTGAAGATTTTAAGAAAGGTTTTACATGCCCCAAGCCCTTTAAAAAACTCTATTGTAAACTAGGAAACATATGACTGACTCCACTAATACATTAAAATGTTTTGCCACAAGACGTTCAAAACTTTAGATAATATGTAGACCTTGAAAATTGAGCGGTAATCAGTTGAGCTATAGCTACCACAAACACAATTACAGAGTAGACTAACATTAGCAATTCTCCAACAAGTGCTAAAAGCTCCTGTTTTTTGCTAACTTGCACACAATAACAGATATATTTAGAACTAAGAAATCTGTAGTCTTTATAAAAAAACCAAGGAGAAATACCATTTGGGTCTTTCCTTCACAAAGATCAAAGTCCATCAATAGACATTAATTTCATGAGATCAATCAGCTAAAGTAGTAGGTTTAGTTAGCTTCAAGAAAACATGAATGATGAAGAAAATTTTTCTCATTACTCTGCTTACTGACAAGCACATTAGCCAAAAGTGTCGCCTTTTCTTTTGCACAGTGAGTGACAGACTCATCCGGTTTGAGTAAAGGAGGAACTGTAGCATTTACACTAAAATATGCACCACTCATGTTCCTAGGTTGTACCAGAAAAGGTTTATTTTATGGTCAAAATGTATACCTTTTCAGTTGAAGCATAAACTCTATGAGCAAATTCTCTAAGCTGAGTATTGTTATTCCAATTCAAATATATGTTATCCTTCCAAAGATGATAGGCCTCCTGCTTCTCCAAATAACCACGTCTACAAGCATTATTGAACCATGATTTGTCCTTCATTCCATACCTAGACACGCAAGAAGAGATACGCTTACCAAGTATGTGGACAAGATTTTCATTCGAAAGGATAACAGGATCCGCACTACTATACAATTGTGACCAATTGTGGCCCGAAAAAACACTCAAAATCCCACTTCAGTCTGCTTGAGATTTCATATAAATCTTACATGAGTAAGATTATACATCGGTGACAGACTGCTCAGTCCTCACTACTGATGAAATCAAGGCATGATCAGATGTCCCAACTGGAAAACCAGCCTTACTTGTTTTGGTGCCAGGAAAGGCAGTGTATACGGTGCCCAAACAGCTACCACACCTGAGAGTAGCTTCACTTATGATTTCCTCACAGCTTGATATCTCTTAAACCTTAGCAATTGGTATGAGAAACACAATTAAACCCCTCCCTATAGTGCGCATATAAATCACTAAAAAGGAAAAATAGAAGGATTCATGTTTGGATTCTGGTAGATCAAACACAAATAAAAGTTATTATGCCTGTCAAAAACTTATATTACCTGAATCTCATGACATCCACATTCATAGCAGGCCTTGAAAGAAGCAGGGTACTTAGTCGTGATATACATCTACATTCCCGTGACAATCAGAATGGTATCTCGTTAAAAAATTATTGCCTTCATAAAACCAGTTATAGGGAGCTCAGAAGAGTTACTCTTATTTGAAACCAAAGTTTCTGAGCACGGAAGAATATCGTGCTGTATTGATGCAAATGTATGGTCTTGAAAATTTGCATAAAGTCTTTAATTGCATGAAAAGACACATTTTACATGCACCAGTATTATCATGATTATCATTATTGCATGTGTCATTTACTGCATTATCATGCCAACTATTATTATATGTATTATTAACCGTATTATATACTTTCAATCATTATTTCAGATGTTGCATATCAGTAGATTAATTACTGTAATGTTATTTATATGATATGGCAACATTGAGTCAGCATTGGCAACACTTATCTGGTGTGTTCCCATGATGCAGTCTTTTTGTCTTCGTCCCCTTAGCTGATAAGATATCTTTTCTTGTATCACACGTATCTTGTGTATTTACCCTAATAGACATTGATAATCTACTTTTTAAGTTGTATCCTTGCTCTATCAATTAAGGTTAAGGAAGTTACTAACACGGACATGGCGCAATGAACTTACAGTGCCGTATTATGAGAACTTTTTTCAAGACGTGGACAACAGGAACCAGTCGACTCTATTGATGGACTCTCAGTTCGAATGTGTATTCGTTTTAATTCGATTTATTCATATTTCATGTGCAGTGTAGTGACGCAAGTAAACAGTGAAGTGTTGTGCAGTGCATTGTGCTTTTATAGTGCTCTTTTTCTAGTCCCTCTGTTTTTGCTGTGCTATTTCAAGAAGCAAGCAAATATTCTGTTGGGACTCTAAAAAACGACTTAAAGTGAGGAAATCAGTCCCGGTAGCTTTAGAGGCAGACAAGGGATAGTAGGAGGGACTCATGAGTGGTGGGGAGGGAGAGGCTGTGCGCTCCAACACTCCCCCAACACTGTGAGTGTGAGCAGTATCGACGCTGT
>NC_090744.1:76090294-76132794 GCF_036898095.1 Palaemon carinicauda | reverse complement strand
AGCTGATTAGCTGTTAAGTTCCGACTCCTTTCATGGCCTCTCGTGGCATGGTTAGTTTCGACCTGGCCTTTCATTAGAAGGGGCCAGCGTTCGATCCCAAGTATGAGGTTGAAATGTATATATATATATATATATATATATATATATATATATATATATATATATATATATATATATATATATATATATATATATATATATATATATATATATGTATATATACATATATATATATATATATATAAATATAAATAAATATTTATATATATACACCATCACACACACACACACACACACACACATATATATATATATATATATATATATATATATATATATATATATATATATATATATATATATATATATATATATATATATATATATATATATATATATACATATATATATATATACAAACATTTATATATATATATATATATATATATATATATATATATATATATATATATATATATATATATCTATATATATATATATATATATATATAATATATATATATATATATATATATATATATATATATATATATATATATATATGTAAATATCACCCACGAAATGCATTTAATACCGAATTCTATCTTGGGAATACATATCCACTTGGAATTCATTTTATGGTAACAGCTTCTGGCCGGCTGGTGATTCGAACCACCACCTGTACGGCTAGAAACCATGCTGAGCAGGGACCCTACCGACTCAGCTATCAAGAGAGACTAAAAGTTTATGACAAGTCCCCCTACATATTCTTGTCGAATTCAGGATTCTGTTCATAGACTTGAAATAGACCCATCTCCACCATGATAGCTGAATCGTGAGTTTGCAACACGTGGTTATTTTAATGAACATATATCACAAGCACACGTGATTTTAATTAATGTAAATATCACCCACGAAATGCATTTAATACCGAATTCTATCTTGGGAATACATATCCACTTGGAATTCATTTTATGGTAACAGCTTCTGGCCGGGTGGTGATTGTTTGTTACTGTAACGTAACTAATGTTATTTGTTTGTTAATTGTGTTTCGAATATGTTGGTTATTGGAAATGTCTGATTGAGCATTTGTTTCTGCTTGTAGGGTTGAAGGTTATGTCTACGTATACAATAAAATGAAAGAAGAATTGTTGCTGTGAGTTGCATATTCCTTTGGATTGCTATATTTGGTAGCAGAGCGTTCACCACGGCAACCTTCAACCCAGTGGGTTACCAGCACGTTCCTAGGAATATTTACTACTGGACTGGAGTGCAATTACAAGGTAAGACATTTGTTGGAGTTATGTACAGTGCTAGTGGGAATAAAGTGGGGCAAGGCAGTGTAAGTGATGAAAGTGACGTTTGTGACTATATTATGGGAACAGAGACAGGCGCAGGTGATGATGAAATTATGGAACGTGGTAGTGATCAAGATTTGTTAGCAGAAATACGTGGTGTGGTTAGGGATAAGGATCTTGTTAATGAAGAAGTGAGTATCGTAGTGAGGAATGACAATAATGGAGGGGGTTGCAATAATTTAGATTTAGGAACAGGTACTTTTGTTGATAAAAGTGGTGATAATGATGAAAAGCATTGGGAAAAGGACATGGAAAAATTGTGGTCGGAAGTCGTAAATATTCAGAAAGTAGTGGATTTTAACCACTGCAAAAACGTGAATGCTTTTAGCAGAGTAGGGGAGTTAGTAAATGCATTAAAAGAGAACCAGAAAAGTTTGGTGAATGAAATTAAGAAAACCAATTTAAGGGTTAAAAAGGTTGGAGATAGTATAGAAGATTTCACTGTGGAAAACATGAAGCCATTTTTTAAAAGGGATGTTGCTAAGGAGCTGGGTCGTCTTTTAGCAAATAATAACAAAGAATGGGAAGATAGGTTGGATAGAATGAATCGTTTGTGGCAAAACAAATTCGCCTTGATAGAAGATGAGTTGGATAGGGTGTGTAGGAGAAGGACTTGTAATTACGCATGTAATAATGCTCGTTCAATATTAAAAAAACCTCCACAGCTCGAGAAAATGAGTGGGAGGAACAGTGGTAGGAAAGAAATCAAGAGATGGTTTGAACAGGCAAAATTATGTACCAATCAGCTTAACCTAGCAGGCACTGATGCCGTAGACTATGTTAAAGTTAGTTTCATAGAGCCTGCTAGCACAAGAATACGCCATGCTAAGCCGAAAACGTTGGAGGAAATGGAGACTAAGCTACTAGTAGCGTATGCAGATAATAAAGATGATCTAGAGAGAAGGAAAGAACTGTGGTGTGCACAACAGGGAATACAAGAAGGTGTTTGGGAGTATTTAGACAGAATAATTGACTTGGAAGAAGAAGCCGAGGGCAAAGCAGTCTGCTCTAAAGAGAGGGAAATCAGGAAATGTATGATTTTTGAAAAAGGTTTGAGGGACAGGAAAATTGCCTGTGATCTAAAGGATAAGATTGAAAACGGAGTCATAGACCAATTAGAAGATGCTGGTAGATTTGTGCAAGATAGAATGAAGGTTATGAAAGAATTTGGTAATGTTTCTGACATCCATTTGAATAGCAGGGGGAGAGATGATAAAGTAATTAAGTGTTGGACCTGTGGGGATCAGGGTCATGTATCATACCAGTGCAAAAATGGAGGGTTTGCTAGAGACAATATAGTGCAGGATCAGGGGGAAGGACACCAGTATAAGGGAAGGCTAGGTAAAAACAGAACGCAAAATAAACATGTTTTGGAAAATCAGTTTACGGGTACTTGTTGGTCTTTTGGGGAAGATGGTCATCCATTTTATAAGTGTAATCTATACTCTAGTAAGAACAGAGGGTTAAGTAATGCAAGAGGAGACAAAGTTGTGAGGGAGATGTCATTGCAGGCCGGGGATAATGCCCAGGAAAACTTGTGAGGCCGGGCGTTAACTTGAACGTCCGGCCAAGTGAATGTTTAAATAAGAGAGGAGACACTATGAAACTGACACTCAGCATAGAGGGAAAGAAAGCTGTGGGACTTATGGATTCTGGGGCAAACTGTAGTTTGTTGTCGGAAAATTGGTATTTGGGGAATCTAAAACCAAAAGGGGTGACATTGTATAATACTAGTGACTACATATGTGACCTGAGTGGTAATGAAATTAATGTAATAGGTCATGTCGTTGTTGATGTGGAAGTAAGTGGAATGGAACAGAGCAGCTGTGTTTTCTATGTCAAGAGAGCTGAGAAAGGAAGGAAGGGTCTTGACAAGAACACTGACCAAGAGTGCCTTGTGGGCATGAATGTTTTGTCTTTGCTGTTCGAAAAAATGGGGAGTCACCAAAAACGTTAACGTGATGGCATCAGAGAAAGAGGGATTAAAAGCTGAATATGGTCCAGTTTTGGATTGCTGTATGAGACTAGTTGGTCAAACTATGCAGGTTTGGCAAAGGGAGGATTTAGGATATGCTAGCTGCTTAAGACAACAGAATAGAAATGTTCCGTCAGGTAGCAGGAAACTAATTAAGGTATACATTGATAGCCTAAAGGAAGTGCCAAAGGAGTATGTAGTTTTAGAGAAAATAGCAGACGAGAGTAAAAATATGTTGCCTCCGGGTGTTCAGGTCTTGCCCAGTTTTTCTATAAGTGAATGGGGTGTTGGATATGTCTGTGTAGCTAATTGGTCTAAAGATAATGTTAGCATTGAAACAGGCAGTATATTGGCCACGGTGCAACTTGGCATCAGGGAGTTTATGGAGGATGATGATGATAAGAATACTGAAAAACTATCAGAGACAGAACTTCAAAACCACAGACGGAAGTTGGGAGTCAATGTTGATGAAAGTAACTTAAGTAAATCGGATTTGTTAAGACTTGATAAGATACTCTACAAATATAAGGACTGTTTTGAGCTAAATGATTCAGACCTAGGTTTGATAAAGGGATGGGAACATTCCATTAGATTGTCCTGTGGGAAACCTATCAAATTACCGTATAGAAGAATAGCACCCACGTTAATCCCTGAGGCCAAACAGTTGCTTGATGACTTAAAGAAACGGGGTGTAATTGAAGAAAGTGCAAGTCCTTATGCAGCACCTATAGTCCTTGTGAGGAAGAAGGGGGGAGGCCTAAGGTTGTGCATTGATTATAGGAAATTGAATGAAAAAACTTTTAAGGATGCATTTCCTCTTCCTAGAGTAGCGGAGTGTCTGGATTCATTAGAAGGGGCCAAATACTTTTCGACTTTTGACCTTGCGCAGGGCTATCATCAAGTTTTGTTAAGGAAAGAAGATAGAGAGAAAACTGCATTTTCTGTACCATGGGGACACTTTCAGTATCGCAGGTGTCCAATGGGTCTGACAAACAGCCCAGCAACCTTTCAACGATGCATGGAGAATATTTTGGGGGATATGTTTTTTGAATTTCTAGTCATTTATTTGGATGACATGATATTATTTTCGAAGACCATTGACGACCACTTATTAAGATTGGAGGCATTGCTAGAGCGCATAAAGTCTTATGGGATGAAATTAAAGCCAAAGAAATGTCATTTGTTGCAGACATGTGTAAGTTACCTAGGATTTAGTATTAGTAATCAAGGAATAGGACCTGATCTAAGTAAGATTGAAGCAGTGAAGAACTGGAAGAGGCCAGAAACTATAAAGGAAGTGCGAGCTTTTCTGGGATTTGCAACATTTTATGGAAGATTTATTAAAAATTTGGCCATAATTGCCAAGCCACGCAATGAGTTATTGAAAGGAGAAAAGAAGAAATCCAGTCAAAGTATTAAGGATATATGGACAGAAGATGCGGAAATGGCTTTCCAGACATTGATAGAAAAATTGATAGCTGCCCCAGTACTGAAAGGGATAGAGTTTGGGAAAGCGTGTAAGTTAGAAATAGACGCTAGTTACGATGGACTTGGTGCTGTCTTGTCCCAATATAAGGAGGATAAGCTGCATCCTGTAGCTTATGCAAGTAGGTCACTGAAACCACACGAAAGAAACATGAAGAACTATAGTTCGAGGAAACTAGAATTGTGTGCTTTGAAGTGGGCTGTTAATGAAAAATTTAAAAATTATCTTATTGGCACAAAGTGCATAGTGTATACTGACAACGCCCCTTTGAGCAATCTCAGCACAGCAAAACTTGATCACACAGAACAAAAATGGGTGGCAGATTTGTCGGTAATTGACATTGAACTTAAATTCAGACCAGGAAAACAAAATGTTAAAGCCGACATTCTCTCACGCAAGCCTAGAGAGATGGTGATGAATGAAGACGAAGAAGTATGGGTAGCTCCTCATGAGGACACACATTTTGTTTTTGCCATAAGTAGACATCAGATTTTAGAGTGGGAGGACGTTGTTAATAAAAAGAAAGCTTGTCCAGTTTTAAAGATTGTAAGGAAATGGCTAGAAGGAGAAAATATTGAGTTAGAAAACATTAATTTTGAACCTGAATTAGTTACGTGGAAAAGGGATAAAGAAAGTCTTGTGATAAGAAATGATTTTCTTTATAAGACTCATGTGGATTAATTAGATAACATAATTTATAGATTAGCCGTTCCTGTTCTTTTAAGAAGTAAGTGTTTAGTCGAAACTCATGATAAACTAGGGCATCAGGGTATTGATAGAACTTATAAATTACTGAACTCTAGGGTTTATTGGCCCAACATGAGGGGATTTGTAGCGGATTTCGTTAGAAATTGTGATACTTGTTTAAGGGCAAAAGATGAAATTCCATATAGAAATACCATTCCTGTTCATGTGGAAACTTCTCAGCCCATGGAAATTGTGGCGATAGATTTTTGTTCCGTGGAAAGATCAACCTCTAGAAAGGAGCATATTTTAGTTTTAAGTGATCTGTTTAGCAAAGACGTATGGGCATATCCAACGAAGGATCAGAAAGCGACAACAGTGGCTAAAATATTGGTCGAAGAGCTCTTTTATAAATATGGAATTCCTCAGCAGCTTCATACTGACCAGGGGAGAAATTTCGAAAGCGCTCTAATTAAGGAAATCTGTAAAAGGTTCAATGTAAAGAAATCACGCACTTCTCCATATCACCTTGAAGGAAATGGTCAAGTGGAAAGAATGAATAGAACTTTGTACGGTCTACTTAGAAGTTTGGAGGAGGAGAAGAGGAACAAATGGCCATTGTATTTGCAGAGTTTAGTATTTGCGTATAATATAACACCTCACTCTGTGACAGAGTTTTCTCCGTATTTCTTGTTATTCGGGAGGGAACCTTGTATTTCGATCGAGAGCTGGGGGTATCTGGAAGACATATACAAATTTCAAGACGGAGACTGGTTACGTCAGCAATGCAAAATGCAAAAAGAAGTTTGGGATTTGGTTAGAAGGAACACACAAAAGAACTGGGTATCAAAAGCAAAGCCTATATTAGCAAAGTCTAGAGAAAGTGATTTGGAGGTAGGACAAAAGGTTTTATTACGAGAAAATAAAATAATTGGAAGAGCGAAACTAGGAGACAAATTCGGTAAAAGAAAGTGGGTAATTGAAGAAGTACTTAACAGGGACTGTGGTTTGTATAGAACTAGGCCTGAAGGAAGTGATGCTAAGGTTATCCATCGGAGGAATATTAAACCGTTCGCTGGGATCGAAAGGAATGAGGGGGGAGGAAATATTGATTACTTAGATACGGAAAATAATGATAATTTCGAAACCGCTGATATGGATGACAGTAGCTTAGAAATGCCTGATATGGAAGAAGTTTTAACCAGGTTCGGGTTTTATTTTAGCAACCATGGCAATAGTGAACCTAAAGAAAGTGTTGATGAAGAGGTTGAACAAGAACAGGGAGTAACAATTAACGCACCAGTACTGAGATCAGAGAGATTACGAAACAGGCAGCGATCAGAGTTGTAAATTTGGCTTTCTTTGTCGGAAACAGGTAATGGAAGCGTAGTGTGAGAGGATGGAAGTGTGTAGTGTGTGTACGATGAGGGCATCGTAAAACTGTAGGGGGGTTGTGTGTAGCACTGTATGTTCTCCGCCAAGTGTCTTTTATCTTTCACAGCACTAGTTACCAATAACAACAGTTAACGAGACAGCAAATGAGGACGAACGGCCAAATAGATCTGCATGAACGGAACTGCCTTCACGGACCTGTTAACCGGAGGAACTACCCATTCACTGTTTAATATATACTATCTTTAGAAATGTAAATTAGATGACAGACCTGAAATTTGCCGGACTTTTGAGTAGGCTCATTATATAGCTACTGTACAACGTAGGCTTACATATACGCTGAGCATACTCTGTAACATAACTGGTATGTTGTTATTTGTCCTTTAATTGTTTGTTACTGTAACGTAACTAATCTTGTTTATTTGTTGTTAATTGTTTGTAACTGTAACGTAACTAATGTTATTTGTTTGTTAATTGTGTTTCGAATATGTTGGTTATTGGTAATGTCTGATTGAGCATTTGTTTCTGCTTGTAGGGTTGAAGGTTTTGTCTACGTATACAATAAAATGAAAGAAGAATTGTTGCTGTGAGTTGCATATTCCTTTGGATTGCTATATATATATATATATATATATATATATATATATATATATATATATATATATATATATATATATATTATGTATATATATATATATATATATATATATATATATATATATATATATATATATATATATATATATATATATATATATGTGTGTGTGTGTGTGTGTGTGTACATTATACATACACATATATATATATATATATATATATATATATATATATATATATATATATATATATATATATATATATATATATATATGTGTGTGTGTGTGTGTGTGTGTGTGTCTAATTAAGCCATATATTTTGACACATTAATGTGTGGATTCTCTTAACGACCATATCACCGTGTGGAAATTCACTGTTCATACAAGTTTCCTGGACCAGGGTTTGACTCCCACCGAGTCAGAAGCTGTTGTCTTTTTGTAATTTCGCCTTGGGCTCTGATCCTGAGGTCGTTAAGAGAATCCATACATTAATGTTTCAAATATACATAGCTTATTTTCATATGAAAACCACGCCTAAATGTGCAAAATTTCTCAAATATATATATATATATATATATATATATATATATATATATATATATATATATATATATATATATATATATATATATATATATATATATATATATATATATATATATATATATATATATATATATATATATATATATATATATATATATAATGTATTTGAAAAGTTTCGCACATTTACACGTAACTTTCATATTCAAATAAGCCATTTATTTGTGAGACATTAATGTATATATATATATATATATATATATATATATATATATATATATATATATATATATATATATATATATATATATATATATATATATATATATATATGCATATATGTGTGTGTGTATGTGTGTGTGTATGCAGATGTGCGAGTGTGTGTGATTTTAAGGATTTTTGTTTATTATAAAAGCTTTCAAATCGAAGAAAATAATTTGCTTTTACAAACATTCCATACTAAAACTGTTGCCTCTTTGTGTATACTGTATATACCTCCGGGGATGGAGGTAAATTGCAATTTGAGATAATTCACTTTCCCTAACAAACAATATTTTCATCTAAGCAAAAGCTGGAAGAATAAGAAATCTTTACTTAAAAGTCATGTGTTGGATCATTTATATAACATTTATTCCCCAGGTTTCGACTTTTTTTCTGCCATTCTTCGTTAATTTTTCTTCCAATAACAGCGGAGTTATATGCTTCCAGGATATTGTTCTTTAGTAAGGATACTTTTTTTTTTCGTTTCTGCCTCTTATTTGCGGAGAATTTGTAGGTTTTGGATTTTGATTTGTAATATATAAACTATAAAGGTTAGGTTAAATGATTATAACATTTACTATAACGATTAATTTTGTACAGATCATTTAATTTTTATTTACCTATTTATTTAGAGTTTACGCACCTGCCACATCTCCTTTAAATGGACAGTTGGATGCAGGAGTTCCTGGTACAGATTGTTCTGAGATATTGCACCTTTCCACACCCTTAGTGCCCAGAAAGTAATCAAATGGATGGAGTAGGGAGAACTGGTATCAGTGGTCGGAGGGATCCTTGCAGGAACTTAAAGCTATTTTTTCTAGTAATTCAATTGTCCAATTGTATATTAATCATAAATTTTACATCGATTTTCTTTTCCACTTTTTTTTTTTTTTATGGAACAGGACATACCAGAGAACCAAGAATGCTTAGTTGTTAATCAAATATTTATTTTGTCCTTGTTCATTTAATTTTCAAATTTAGTTTTCATAAGTAAATTATTGGAAAAGTAGCTCGTCTGGTATATTCTATGTAAATTCTCTAGATTATATGGTATCCCGTTTCCTCTTTCATGAACATGTTTATCATATGTTTTGATAACTTATAGAGAAAAAATACTCTCTTCACTATTTTTACATTTGTATAGTGTTTTTGGTCCAATTCTCTAGAGAGAGAGAGAGAGAGAGAGAGAGAGAGAGAGAGAGAGAGAGAGAGAGAGAGAGAGAGAGAGAGAGAGAGAGAGAGAGAGAGAGAGGAAAATTATTCAACGGGGAAACTGAAAATGGAAAAGAAGAAAAGATTTGTGAAAATTCTCATATGAACTGAAGCCCTGTACGGTTCTGAAACGTGGACTATAAAAGCAACAAACAAGAAATGTCCGAAAGTATTCAAAATGTGGATATGGAGGAGTATGCTCAAAATCTGTTGGAGAGACCATAAGACAAAAAAAAAAAAAAGTTTCAATAATAGTTGGAGTAGAGATAACCCTAATTACAAAAATAGACAGAAGGCAATAAAAGGCAGAAAATTTGGATGGGAAACGTTTTTAGATGAAATGGGTGACTGAAGGACATTATAAAAGGTGGATTTTAAGGACAAAAACCCAGAGGAAAAAAAGGAATTGGATTCTAGATGACCTGAAGTTAGGGAGAAGGCACCAAGAAATAAAAGAGGTGGGCATAAATAGAGAAATATGGAGTGCCACTAATCCCATGCAAGGACCATGAATGGGCCGAACATTATAGTACAAGTAGTAATATTGTTAGTGTTATTAGTATTTTTTAATATCTGTTTTAGTTTTCATGTATGAAATATAACTTAAAGAATGATGATGATTTTAAATGTCCCTTTTATCTAAGAGACCAGTTGTCGATAAAGTAAAGAGAAATTTTATGTTACTGGACATTTTCCGGTAAGTAAGACTCTAGGGCTTGGGGTATGAGTTTTACATTTCACAACATTACTGTGGCATATAGACAGGGATTGCCAAGCTAGGATTGAAAACTGGACTATTAGACCGTGGGTGCAAGGATAAAGATAAGAGAGAATTAAAAGCAAATGAACGAGCGTATGAGAGTTATGGTTTGTCAAAAACATTGTATGATTAGAGAGTTCATAGGTGAAAGTGCAGTTGGAGGAGTGGCTTCTACTTCCAGCAAAAGGTTGTCAGTAAAAGAAAAGACTAAGTTAAGAGATAATGGGGAAAAAATGATTGATGTTAGTGACGAGGTTAAAGGTATTAAGGATACTAAGGAGTAAAAGGAAGGTCAGAGGAAAGGTGAGTGTGATGATAGGAAAGAAAAGAAAAAAGTTCAGGATGAGAGTGAGGACAATCAGGAATGTGTGAAGTTTGTAAGATAAAGGGTAAGAAGTGTATGATTAGAGATTGAAATCTAAGCGATAAAGTTAGATAGGTTTTCTTCAAATAAGAAAGGAGGAAACGAAGAGTAATTTATCAATAAAGATAAAGTGTAAGAAGTTTATTATTGGGGATACGAATCTAAGTGATAAAATTATATTTTCTTATTCGAATAAGGAAAAAGAAAACGAAAAGTAATATGGCAATAGAAATAGTGTTAAGAATGACCGTGTAGATGTGCATATGGTAGTGTATATGAAAAAGGTAAGTAGTGTGAAAGAGTAAAACACATATTAGTAGCGAAGTGTATGACTTTTCAGGGGTTATGGAAGGTATAGTCAGGCTAAGTATAGTGATAGTTAAAGTATTTGGGCTAGAGGATTACGAGAATATTTGAAACGATATTTGTTAACTAAAATGTATGGGGAGGTATTGATTGCAGGGACTGTCAAGTAAGAAAGTATGAAAAGTAGAATGATAGAGCATGTAAGACCTATGAAAGGAAGTTGCAGGTATAATGGTAAAAGTAAGCTTTGATGAGGCACGGATGAATGTGAATGAGGTAATATCTACAGTATGTATGTGCGCCATTAAGAAAACTTACCTGGGAAGAAATATGAGGATGAAGGCATAAATAACGGTAAGGGAGGTATGAAGAAGTCTTTAGCTATTTTACCTAAAAATTTTTGTGAATTTCAAACAGAACAATAATATGAGGTGGACAAACTTAAGGTTGACAAGGGATAATGTTTTAGAGGTAGTTGAGGATTTTGAATTGAATTGGTTTACGAGATAACGTAAAATGGTGTGTGTGTGGGAAAACTTGAATGGACAAATATGTTCTAGGATTCCGCATTTTTAGAGAAGCTGATTTAAGAGGGCAAATGATGATAGTTGATAGTCAAGTATATAGAAGTGTTAGGGTGAGTAATGTATGAATACCTGTAAGAGCGTATGTAAGTTTTTACGAAGGAAATTGATTTACGAGAGACAGGTGTGTAAGTGAGAAGAGAGGTAGCTCGGGTAGTTGTGCCCATGAAGAGATGTCATATATGTGTAGGAAAATAGGAAATAAACAGAAGGAGTGTGCATTAACATTAGGCGCATGTTTCGGGTGTTCTGACATAACACATCATATAAGTGAGTCTAAGAAAGAGATAGTAGTTAAGTAATATTGCTGTGGTATGATTAGCCATATAGTAATTTGATGTTTGAGTAATCATAAAAAATGTTATGGATGGGTGTTATGCCAGGATGAACAAAGAGCCGCATGCTAAGTGTAATGAATGTGGTATAGTTGATCATGTAGCAAGGTCATGTAGGAAGCTGGGATTAAATCCATAAGGAAGTTTGCGAAACTACTTAGTAAGAGCGCTCTGCTTGGTGAGACCTCATATGTGTAGAGTTAATGCGATGCATATTCTGGAGGGTCTATTGCATAAAGATGTGATGATGGAGAAAACATATGATACCACGAGTGTGAAAATAATTTGTAATGGAATCCAGTTGGTTGGTTTGATTGATATTGATTAGGGTGTTCACCTAATGTTTAAAAATGCATAAGATGGGTTAAGGAATATGTTTTGATTTAAGGGCTTTAAAGTTGATGGGAAGGGTATTGGTAATTAAAGTATCCCAGTGTATTTCAATTTGCGGGCTAATATTATGATTCAGTGTTGGTAATTGAGGATTGCGATTTTTACATAATTGAGGGAACAGACGAGGAATACAAAGCATTGCTTGAATAAAATTTCCTGAAAAATTAAAATATTGTATGGCTATACACCCAACTGTGAATATGATAGAGATGAAAATTAATGGTAATATTTGAGTGGAATTTTATTTGAGTAAAGATGGTTGAGTGAGTACGAAGATGTGGAAATCAGTACCATTGGTAGCAATGGAAAGTGTAAAATTATCTGGATTAGTATGTAAAGTTATTTGTGTGAAAGTTGCATGACTCAGTATTCGGGTAATTACCAAGAGTGACAAGTGAGAATACGTAGTTGAAGATATAAAAGCAAATAATTTGGGGAAAAAAGTGTCAGAAAAAAAGTACAAAATTACAACGAAACATGTGTGAGGTTATTGGTATAAAAGTTGTATGGTTGAGAAGTCGGGTAATTACCAATAATAACAAGTATGAGTATATAGTTTAAAATATAAAAGCCAGTAATTTCGTTGAAAATAGAGTTCATGTATATGATAGCATTATTAATATGAGAGGAGTCTCTGGTGTACATAAGTTCATTGCTGAGTGTTAGGATGAAGAATTGGGTGAGATGTCCATGTCGTCCTGATGGAAGGTTCCTAAGAGTAGCTTCCTAAGGGATATATGTACTACAGTGATATTCCCAGAGAATTTACCCTTAGGTCTCCAGAATTCTCACTCCTGGCGCAAGTATCCTTAAAAATTTCTCTCAAGGATATCGCATAATATCAGGGGACGTATTCTTGACATGCCACATAGCAATCTTCACCCCGAATAGCGTTTACGCTTCGAGGGGGAAAGTGGCAGAATTAGTAGGGGAGCCGTATCAAGGTTACCCTACTTCCCATACTACTATTGAGTATCAAGATGGCGCCATATCCAGGATGGCGGACATTTCTTGTAGTGCTGAGCATGGTGCTACAGGTATAGTAATTTTGGGAGGGATTCTGCAAAGACCTTTTCTATAGAAAAGGAGGGTGGGTCCATCAGGACGACATGGCTGTCTCACCGAAAAATAGATTTTTCGATTCGCTCAAAATCCGTGTTTTGGGCTCAAGCCATGTCGTCCTGATGGAAGTTTACCAGAGCATTACTCTATCTGTGGATTTTCATCAGTGCCTTAACTTTGGGACAATATTTCTATGGTCATCTAGACCATTTGACACAAATGACGTTACCGTTATCTGTCATTATCACTAATCATAAACAATGTTAGTGCATCCTGACCCCTACAGGGAAGAGTCATTCTAGACGGTAGAAAAGGGGCCTCAAGGTTAGCATATATTGTATGAACAAACATAAGTATTCACTGGGTATACATACGGTCTCACGGTTTGTATATATTGTCAGAACAATATCAGTGTCCATTACATCCATTGTTTGTAAGCTTAAAATGATATGAGGCTTACATGAGTAAGTCAAAGAACTCTGGCATCTTAAATATGCAAATGCCTGCCGAATTAGTACGCAATTACATTCTAACAGACATTTATTTCTAATAAATGACTGAATGAAATAACAAGTGAAACGAATGTAGCATGATAAAGGAATTATATATGCAACATATACATAAATTATTTTCCTTTTTGAAAGGGAAGAAATGATGAGTGCCACTCTCAGACTGAAGAAATATTTTTGATAATTTTTTCCTTTCTAATTTCTGTAAATGTTGTATCCTATCGACACTGTGTACTACGTACACACGGCACAAGTTTTATCTGTATAATTCCACACGACAGATTTTGAACAGATTTAGTGTCACTATAGTAACATTCATTTAAAGGGTATCACACCGAAAGAACGGACACCTTCACCCTTTAATTGACAGTCCAAATCAATTAACTGTTCATTGCAGTTATTAGACGACAGGTATTAATACACTACCTGCCGCCACCACATAATGCTTCAGTTCATGGACCTGCTTAGCATAGTGTTTGTAAAACACTCTGGATGATTTCCATCCAGTATATGAGTGAAGATGCTCAAAGTGCATATACTGAAAAAAGTTCAATGATGAAGCAATTTTCCTCGGATCATGACCTGCGGGTGTACTGTCAGGATCTGCTCTGCGAATAAAGTAGGTGAGCTTTGCCCTCAGTTGTTTTAGGGATAAGTTTGATCCAGAGGTTTCTCCTTTAAAGAGCTGTTCTCCCCTGAAGTCTGAAGTTCTACGAAGATAGACCTTTAGACACTCTACAGGATATAGAGAGACATCTTCTTTCAGATGTCAGATTCTCCAGGGACCTCACCTCTTAGTGGGTAGCTCGTTCTTAACAAGAAAGGTTGGATCAGGAAAGAGATTCAGTTCTCCCGCTTCTGTGAACTGAATGTGGCCCTCATCTCTAGATAGGGCCACTATTTCACTAACTCTAGCCCCAGAGGCCACAGGGAACAGAAAAATAACCTTTTGGGCTAGATCCTTGAGGGAACAATCTTCATTGTTCACAGATGAGGCATAATGTAGGACCTTGTTCAAAGACCATGAGATGGGCTTTGGAGGTGCTGCAGGCCTAAGCATTGCGCATGCCTTCGGAATCTTATTAAAGATTTCATTCGCCAGATCCACTTGAAAGGCATATAGAAGAGGTCTAGTCAAGGCTGACTTGCACATAGATATCGTCTTGGCCACCAGACCTTGATTATGAAGGTGGTCAAAGAAGGAAAGACAAAAGTTCATTGAAATTTCTTGCGGTTCTTTTGCTTTTAAAAAAGCAACCCCCTTTTTCCAAGAAGACTCATATTTTCTTCTATTTGACTTGGACTTGTATTCTTCTAAGAATTTTATATTGCCTTCTGAGATCCCAAACCTTTCCTAACCTCTAGGGCAAGAAAATCATGAAATGAAGGGTTTGGGCTCTCTGTGATAAATTGAAGGCAATTAACTTCTGAACCCTCTGAGATAGTATTGGGTTCCTTCACTAAAGGGAACCGGTTGCTCTTGGGCTACTTGGGAGCCCCCAGAGCTACTCCTCCCTGGAAGGATTTCAGCCTGTTGAGGACATTCAGCAGGAGATTGGATTTGATGAACAGGAATTCCTGAGTCCATCCCATCTATACTAGAGACATGGTGTCTGTTATCTCCACTAGAGGATCCTCATATGGGGCTACATATCGAAGTAGTTTCTTGATGACGCTCGTGACGAAGAGGTCAATCTACAGCTCGGGGACTTATTCCCATCTGGGAGAGAATAGGTTTGCGTCATTGGATCATTCTAACTCTATTGGTTTGAGCCTTTTTAGGCAAGGGATGGCTAACATCACCTAAACTCTCTAGCCTTGTCGGTTCCGATGTCTCATTATTGCTTTGATGTCCCAGATCAGCCTGAGGAGGTCTGATCTGCGTGGAGAGAGTTTCTCCATCCACGACAGGACTAACATGGCCTTGGATAGAAATGACCGAATCCCTTGGATTTTCCCCTGATGGGAGTGAACACCACATTCTTCTGACTAGGCATCCATGTGGATGATCTTTAATAGTCGAGGTAGTTGCAAGAGCACAGTCTTCAATAGGCTTTTGGCCTTTGACCATTGTTAGGGAAGCGATTAAGGAAAGACCGATATCGGTCCTTTTAGATCTCTTCGAGCGTTTGATGCGTATCTTCTCCAGACTCTTAACGCATCTTTCAGCTGTGCTCTTAGCACTGGGAGTGTCACTATTGCGAACTGGATAGATTTCAGAACTCTTCCCTGTTAGCGTCTTGGAAACCTGGCTGATTACCATAGTCTCTTGAACGACCCTGCAATCATATTTTACAACCCTAAGGGAAATGAGAGCTGGTGTGACCACAGGTTTCAATGTTTTTTAACCCTTGAAGCCTTTGAGCTGGAGAGAATCGACACTTCTTGAAGTTGATCTCGCATCCCCGATGTTCCAGGAACCGGATCACTTTCTTGGATGCTCATAGACCAGACACTTCGGGTGCTGCCCACACCAGCCTTTCGTCCAGGTACTTTGTTACCTGAACCATTTCTAGGCATGGTTTTCGCGTGACTGTGTCCGCCAAACCCATGAAGATACTTAGGACTGTGTTCAATCGGACAAGTATCTTTCCTAGGACATACGTTATCCTCTGTAACTTGAATCCTAGGTAGGAGGAGAGGGGGCGACTGACTGGAAGCTGCTAATAGGCCTCTTTCAGGTCCAACAAGACTGTGAACACCCCTTTTTGAAATAGGGTCCTTATTTTCAGAGGGATTAACATTCTGAACATGCTGTTTTGTTTGAACTTATTGAGTGGCAAGAAGTCCAAAATGACTTGTGAACACTAAACAGCCTTCCCTGGAATTCGATGGACTATATTTCCTTACCACCTGTATGCTCTAGAGCTCTAATGTATACTTTTCCAAGACGGCGTTGGAGTGTAGGAAGAGTTGAGGAAATGATGGTGGAGGCATGTCTATTCTCCATCCTAGTCCCATCTTGATTAGGCCTTGGACCCAAGGATGAAAGGTCCAATGATCCATAAGGAACCTCCCTCCTACCAGAAGTGTCTCTTTGCTCCGACTGATCAGAAGGTTTACATCTTCGACCGCCTGCCTGTGGCACTGTGGTCATCGAAACTATGGGATATTGTTGAACTGCCCAAGGAACATTTCTAGACTTTTCCGTCTTCCTTTTAGGTTTGACACCCACATCCATGGAAGACTCTCTCTTTAAAAAGATGCCCCACTTCTGGAGAAGTCCCATATTCTCCGTTGTGGCTTTCTTAATCACCTCTCTAACTACCTCGTTTGGAAAGAGGTCTCTACCCCAGATGTTGGAAGATGTTAGCTTCCTGGTTTCATGTTTCACTGTTGTGGCAGCGAACACAAACTCCCTACAGGCTCTCCTAGCCTTCATAAAGGCTAAAAGGTTTCTAACTATGGTGGCCATATGCATTTTGGCCAAGACCATGAGCATGTCTTGGGTACTTTGATGGGCTGAACACAACTCTATGCAGTTCTGTAGGGATAGGGAGGCTGCAAGTCTCTCCTTTGTCTATTGTTCCTTGCACAAAAGAAACTCAGAAAGTTTAGGGAGATTCACGCAAAAATGTTGTCCAGCGACATCCGTGTCTAGTTTTCCTACTGAAAAGGTTAAGTGGACTTCCTTCCAATCCTTCTCCTACATGGGAAAGGCTAGTGACAGAGGCTTGCAGTCCTCGAGTGCAGGGCATGATTTACCTGCCTCCACTGCCTTGGCAACAGATTTAAAGGCCTTCCACGTAGAGGAGAATGATATTGAAGCAGGAGCAAGAAAGGTAGGGTGTCTGTTACTCAGTGTGAACACTTTTGACACCGAGTAAACCGCTTTTCTCAGGCTACTTGACAAGATAGCTTGTGCCTTATCATGGTTGAGAATCATGACCTCCTTCAGTTCCGTTTCTTTTCCTGACGCTGGTTCATGCTTCAGTCGAATGAAGTAATTAGGGAAAGCGTCAAAGATTGACCAAAACTGGATTTTGTCTAAAGGAACAGCACCCATCTTCTCCGAGATGTAGAGTTTGCCGTATAAAATCGGCATAAGCTCCGCATACCTCCAGGGACTGGTTTTGGAGTATGTCAGAAGGTCTTGGTCTCTGGGTCGTTTGTATGACCCTTGAGGAGCGACAAGTGGATCTTCACAGAGCTCTATCTTGAATTTCGTTTTCTCCTTTTCGTCTTGTTTGCGAAAGTTTTCTATTAGACCATTCATATGGGCCAGTAATTGGTCCATTTTGTCTAATAGAGGGGTAGAAGGTGAAGATGTCAAGGTTAACGGCTCTACAGCCGGCACAGACGGAAGCAATTCCAAAACGACATTGTCCATCTCTTCCCGTAGGGGATTCCTGCCCTCCGTCCCAAAGGCTATCTGGACACAGGGATGTGCTAATCGTGCCTGGGGCACCACTATTTAACCACTTGCTTTCAGGAATAGTAAGCTATGCATCCTATCATTAGGTAAGTATGGTCCCGGAGAGATTTTCTAGAACCCTCTTACCCAAGTGCGTAGTTTCTTACGAGCTTCATCCCTAGACTCCATCGACTCTGGATTATCGATACCCTGGGACATTAAAGTCCGACATATATTGCATACTTGGGGGTTCCAATAATACAGGGATTCGGAGATAATATTGCATGGGGCATGAAACCTGCATGTATTATGACTGTAAAAGTACTTACTCTTGATATTGCAGAAGACTCCAACACATGTCATCTGGGGTTCCTCCTGTAAAGAAAGGAAATCAGAATGAGTATACAATTGATTATCTCACTGATAAGCAATATGTAAAAATCATCTTTTAACTAAAATAGCTTACGATAGTAAGCTAGAAAGGGATAGTGGGAGACACATATTTGTGTCTTGCTTTCAAGCAAATGCTCTTACCTCCCCTCAGTATTAACTATAAGGAGATTCCTTTATCAAGGCAACTCTAACGAAAGGGTTCTAACCCCTAGGGGTAGAAAAGTGTAAAATATCACTGCCCCTTTTTATTATTTAACACTGTGGGGTAGGGATGACTGATTTCTAATCAGAGTATTGAAGGAATTCTATTCTTTCAATGTAGAAACGGTCTCAGCAGAAGCCCGCACAAGATATGTTAGAAATTAACTACTGTAAAATCATACTATAATTTTCTGTTTGCAGTATATACTATATTGCAAAATACCGACTACTGTATAATTATATATTGTAGTTCAGCCAGTGTGCTGCCATTGTGGCTAGCATCTGACATCACGGTCCAGCCGGCATGACGCCGACTGGACTAGGAAATATAAGAGACATATATTTGTGTATCCTACCCAGCCCATTTGCTGTGGCCTTCCATTCAAATATTAAAATCATAGAGTTTCCTGGTCAGGGAAACTCAAGGATAAGGGTTCTAACCTTTTAAGGATACAAATGTACTATCAATGGCCCTTTAGATTATTTAATATTGTAGGGTGAAATGTATACTGATTTCTAGTCAGATTATTGAAAAAAAATTCTATTCTTTCAATATAGAATTGGTCTCAGCAAACACCTGGGCAAGGATACCCTAGATATATTGGAAAATCCCTACTAGTATAATATATACAATAGTTTTCTATCTGCAGTATATCCTATGATGCAAATATATGGACTACCTGTATAAACATATACTGTAATTCAGCCAGCATATAGCCAGCATAGCTAGTCCCTGCAGGCACAGCCAGCATTCTAGCTAAAAGAGAGAGAGACAGCATGGATTGAAGACTGCCTTATTACTGTGTATGTATATGCTAATTAAGGATGAAAATATCTAATTTACTGCCTTTCTCCAGAAAAAAGGTTCAAATGGAAGGGGAGAATGTAACATTCAGCCTTCCATCCAGCCACCAGTACCATCACCGGCAAGGTCCGGCCAGCAAATGGCCGGCAAGCTAACACCCGGCAGCACTGGTACAGTCGGCATGCTGCCGGCTGAGTCAGCACCTGTCTCTGTCGGTCCGGCCGGCGGTATACCTTGGCAATAGCACTTGTGGCCGGCAGTCAAAGGGAGGACTGAAGAACTTTAGTGACAGAAGAGACTTCCCACCAACAGCCATCATGGCTCCCAGCAGCCGCCAGCCGCCGCCAGCCGTCATGGCCGCCAGCCGTCATGGCCGCCAGCAGATGACATGCCTGCCAGCAGCCTACATAGCAGCTGGCAGCAGTCATAGCCGCCGGCAGTTGTAGAAAACATGACCGCCGGCAGCCGTCTTATCTGTCACCAGCCGGCATAGCCGCAGGCAGTCAGACAACAGCTGTTGGGTAGAAGACTGGACGGCCCCACAACCCACCGCAAATGGTGAGATTGCAGGACGACGGCCAAAAGAGATATGATGGCTAGGCCATCACTAAAAACAGAGGGAGAGTGAAAAGGGTCCGCTATGCGGTGTGGAATGAGCCGGCAAGGTTGCAGGTCCTACACACCCTTAAGAAACTCTGTTTTAGTATCGGCGCTGTCCTAGGTGGCAGGAGAATTTCTATTTTCCAACCTAGGGTCTGCCAATACAGTTAGGGGCACGGCGGCAGTGCCACCTCCTCTCAACAAAAGAAAAACAGAGTTCCAGTGCCGGCCCCATCATAGGCCGCAGAGGAATGTCTATTCTTCAGACTAGGGTCTAAATGCACAGGACTAGTCATTTAGAACACAGGGAGAATGTGGCGGCATCGTACAACCACTTCAAGTGCGGCCTACGGAAGGCTAGCCTCCTATGCCGGCAGGGGAATGACTATTCACCTGCCGGCCGGCTGCCAGCACAAGACTAAATACTCTGAGGTTCTGATCGAATTCCAAAACCTGCAATCTTCGGTTAAGGGAGGGACAGAGAACCCTAAGCTAGTCATGCCTGAGTGAAAACTCGAGGCACGACCCACTAGAGTTATGGTTTTAGCCTAAAGCTACACTCAGAGGAAGGAGGGATTACCCTTAAATCTCTACTAGAGACGAGTATCGGTTTATATAATAATTCTATGAACTATCTATCTCCGCCTGAATTAATAAACCAACAAACGAGGGTAACCGGGGAAATGTTGAAAGTATATCATATTGCCTAGGTTAGTTTACTTAGGCAAGACGAGATCTCGGTTACCTAAATCACCAAAACTCTGACTTATATGATTGACATAGAAAAAGGAAAATTATGCATAATATAAGTATCTTTACAAGTATAAATTGCCTAAATAGCTTTCATAATTACTTAATTAATGCTATTTCCACAGAGAATGTCGTTCTACTAACTAAATAACACATGCCTAACGAATGAGAGCGGCCATGTCGCCTCCGGTAACAGGTCTAGCTCCTAATCATAATGAATTACTCTAATTTCACTGTGAAACAGGAGATAAAATACACACATTATAAAAAATCAATACTCAAATTTCCAGAGGTGAAAGGAGCTGGAGATTGCATAATAATCCTAGTAAATCGATTGAAAAAGTTAGATCAACAGGGAACACCACCGTGCGAGTTCGCCTAAAAATTAAGAATGTCCGCCATCTTGGATATGGCGCCATCTTGATACTCTGTAGTAATATGGGAAGTAGGGTAACCTTGATACGGCTCCCCTTCTAATTTTGCCACTTTCCCCCTCGAAGCGTAAACGCTATTTGGGGTGAAGATTGCTATGTGGCACGTCAAGAATACATCCCCTGATATTATTCGATATCCTTGAGAGAAATTTTAAGGATATTCGCACCAGGAGTTAGAATTTTGGAGACCTAAGGGTAAATTTTCTGGGAATATCACTGTAATACATATATCCCTTAGGAAGCTGGTGTTAGGAACCTTCCATCAGGATGACATGGCTTGAACACCCAAAAATATATAATATACTCGATGGTGATTGCATGGAATATATGTATAGGCAGACCAGATCAACGTAGGGAACAAAATGTACGTCATATTGAGACAGGGAATGATTGGTAAGGTGAAAAAAAGATATCTATTGGAAGTACGATAGGTTAAAAGAAAATATTGAAATAGATGAGAATAGAAATGAGACTAGAAGGGAACGATTTTTTTAAATGTTAGAGGATTATTAAAGTTTTTTTTTTTTTTTGTCACAGTAGCGGGGATTGTGATGTGTCAAAGTTGCTAGAATTTAAAATAGTTCTCATTGAGGATGTCCCAATGTTTCAGCATACTTGGTATTTTTCTCTTCCTATTGCCATAGTGATAGAGGAGCAGTGTTAGGAATTAAAGGCAAAAGCAAAGGCCAAATGCAAAGCAAGGCGGAGGCAAAGCCAAAAACGAAGTCAAATTTTATTCTATCAACGCCTTCCCGGGTATAGGAAGTAAAAATTTACACACACACACACACACACACACACACACACACACACACACATTATATATATATATATATATATATATATATATATATATATATATATATATATATATATATATATATATATAAATTTTACACACAAATACAATCAATGAGTCAATGAGACCAATCAGTTACAACTACATTTATCTGCACACACATACATACATACAGACACCACACTTAGTCACACACGCATATATATATATATATATATATATATATATATATATATATATATATATATATATATATATATATATATATAGCAAGAAAATCTTCAAAGCATGAAAGTACATATTAAAAAAATGAGAACATTACAGTATTAAATCTAAAATAAGGACATGAAGTTAACAAACCATGCAAGTTTTTTAAATGATCTGGTATTAACTGTATTTAAGAGCACAATTAATTTAAACGTTGTAGGTCTTCTACAATGGTAGGGCATTAGGTCTCTCTCTCTCTCTCTCTCTCTCTCTCTCTCTCTCTCTCTCTCTCTCTCTCTCTCTCTCTCTGTTTCTATAATCACAGGACCAATTAGATATCCTGATATCCATCCCAAACTTCTTTGCTGTTACATAGTCTGTAATGGTGCTGATTTTCCTGCCTAAAATATGTTTCAGTTGCTGCAGGAAGTTTGTGTGTACTACATATATACTTACTAAGAGCAATTATTTTTGGTATAGCCTAGTTTGCAATATACCTTCTTAGTAATATTCAGTTTTAAAAAGTTTATTGTTGCTACAAAATATATTCCTTTCTACTTCTGCATGTCACTGTTGAGTTTCATTTACAAGCTATTTATTATCCACGTGTGATTGAAATTTTCTGGATGTTCCCATATATTTGACATGCCACAGGAGTTAGGGATAGTTACAATTTGCATTTACAAATATCAACCAAAATCCAATCACCCGCTTGCAAATAGATATACCATGCAGTTTGTTGTTTGCATGTTCACACATAGCTGATTTCCGCGAATTTCTTGTGAATTGCTTCAACATAATCTAGTTTGTGGTAACCTCAGAGCTCACAATTATAAGTCAAATTTAGTATAACTAATGCATCGAATAAATTTTAGTTGATATCCATTGGTAAATCAAGTTTTTTACATCTTATTAGCATACTAAACAATGCTTTACGGGTTTGAATGACTTGTTTCGTAATAGCTTTATCCATTTTACCATTATAATTGAATGTAATACCAAGGTAATTAAAATCATCTACAGTTCCAATAATATCTTCACCATATGTAAAATCCAGAAAATGTCCAGCTTTTCCTTTAGAAAATAAAACTACTTCAGTTTTTGAGCATATAGGTGTGATAAAACGGAGTGAAAGTGCCTGGAATAGACTTATTCTACCTGTAAAAGTTCAGTCATCCTAAGGTTTGACCTTGAAGTAATTGCAACACAAATGTTTTTGTTCAATTATACATTGATTTTTCATAATGAAAGTCTAGTATTCTAGGTGTCACCATATACCTTAAAATTTACTTTGTTTGTAGGCCATCTTATTGGCTCTGAATGGTCCGTTGCCGTGTTTGTAGTTCGGGGTCGTAACATCACACTCTGGTGGGATTTTAGTTGTTCGTTTGAGGCACAGAATATATGGTAGTAAAAGCAAACGATGTGATGCCCTCATAAGCAGCTGATGATTTCAAATTACGTTTATATGAAGCATTGGGACCAGATTAAATTGTATCTAATGACATTATCTGGTCTGGCCAAAAAAAAAAAAAAAAAAAAAAGCTAGAAATTGTTTCTAAAAACAAAGTTCCACACATTATGCTGAATGGAAAAGCTATTGCTTGAGCTGTGGGTGATCATCTTTTAATTGTTGCACCTCTCAAGGCATTTATGATGTCAGAAATATATTATTGTCCTCTTATTCCAGATATGGAGGATACTAATAGCCATTAGTTCGATATTAATTGCCCTAACTGGTCATGTTGAATTACGGGAAATCTCTGATTTGTTTAACAGGACAATTGTAGGCGAAGTAAATGCTGAAGAATTGACACCAAATGAAACTGTCCAGAAAATGATGGGAAACATAAAAGAATATAAGAAGAGCTTGCCAAGCACAAGGACTGCTAGATTCTTGTTCCATTACAATGGAATGGTAGAAACTTTGTGCAATTTCATCAAAGCTGAAAGGACAAAATACTCTAATCTTCATATAAATGCTGTTTGTGAAATGCTACCATTTGTTGCTTCATCCAATCACTCTTTTTCACAAAGTCTGCATATATATACCGCTAAGAATGCCAAAACTTGAAGAAACTCATCCTAAAGCGTATGCAAAAATCAAGCAGGTTCGGAGAGGTGGGAGAATTTGGACTGGACTTTCAACTGATCTAGTTATTGAGCAAGTTTTGATGAGAAATTTTAAAACTACAGGTGGTCTTACTCATGGGAGGGAAATGTCAGATCTCCAGAGAACTGTCTGCTCTCTCTCTCTCTCTCTCTCTCTCTCTCTCTCTCTCTCTCTCTCTCTCTCTCTCTCTCTCTCTCTCTCTCTCTCTCTCTCTCAACACCTGCATGTGCTGAAATAAGTCGGGCTATGCAGAATGCTACAAATGTATTTTATGAAAATAGTGATCGCCACAATGAAACTACAAATCCTCTTTTTGAGAGAGATTTGTAAGACTCAAGAAAAATAATATATTATGCAATTGTAAGAAACACCTTTGAATAACAAAAAGAGCTTAAAAACATAGATACAGAAGAGATCGAAATTTCTACTGGTAATGTGTATAGTGCAAAGAATATAGGTAATATTATTATCATATCAATATGTGGTAAATATGTGGGAAATTACACTTTTAAAAAGAAAGACATATCAGTAACCATGAAATCCCATTCTACACTCAAAATTTATGATGAGATTGTTGTTGTTGCCCCTAATTGATGTTTCAGCGGTTGATAAGTTTTGTTTGAGATATTTTATCTAATATAGATATTAGAACTGCTTTTTCTTATGAGCTACATACCTATCCCCCTGCTCTACTTGAAAACAATTGATTTTTAAGAGAGGCAAACAAACCTCAGCTGGCAAATGCTATTTGGTAATTAGTTGTATCAGATAAATTCATGATTCGAGAAAATGTTGCGTATGTAGTTGATGGATGTTCTTTACTTCACAATATTCCTTGAACTAAAGGACACTCTTAGAGAGATATTTGTGATACTTATGGAAATTGTGTTATAAGCACTATAGAGAAGAAACTATAGTTGTATTTGATGGATATGATGGTAATCCATACATCAAAGATGCCACACATATCCGAAGAGCTTGGGTAGAAAATGAATAGCTATTAACTATAAAGAAAACTTGAAATTGAATATGAACAAAAAATTATTTTTTCCTTAATCTTATATATAAACAATGCGTTTTAGAAATGCTTGCCGTTAAAAAGATTCAGGCAAATATTAAAACTATTCATTCACCTGGAATTTCAAATTCTTAATTGTTCAAATAGCAGCCATATATGCAGATAATAAAGCAACAATAGTTATTGGAGATTTATTGAGATTTTTACCTCATCATAGAGATTTTGCTAACCTTAAAACATAAGTCTAAATCAAAAAGCTTTTCTGAAGTTTGGAATATCAAGGAGACTCGTTTAATTTAAAATTTCGGCTTCAAGTTTGTAAAGTAACTTTATTTATTCATGCTTTTTTAGGGTGTGATACAACATCCCGATTTTTTTCTATTGCTAAAAGTGTAGCTCTGCATAAGTTTATTAAATTTGTAAATTTTAAATATATTTGCAAGGTCTTTTTTAACCCAGATGCACCTAAAGAAGATATTATTCGTGCAGTAGGAACATTCATAGTTATCATTAATGGTGGAAAAACATATCACTATTGACAAGCGTCGTTTAACAAAATATTGTTATAAAATTGCCTCAACTTTAAAAGCACAATCCCCTGAAGCTGGCCTACGACATCAGATTCATCAACTTTTAGTTCTCTGCGTGTATATTAGCAGGTACAATTATGGGAAGAAATAAAAGATCTTGATCCAGGAGACTATGGTTGGAAAATGAAAAAGGGAAAATACTTCAAATTTATATGTTAAAGTCTCCTGCTCCTGAACATTTGCCTGGGATTTTTAAATGTAATTGCAAAAAGGCTTGTAGGACTAGTAGATATACATGCATTGAAAGTGATCTTAAGTGTTCTACAGTGTGCAATGAATGCCATGGAGCTTCATGTATGAACAGTGAAGTTACCTATGAACTTGATGGTGAAGTTGATGTAGATGCGTATGCCATTTGATAGAAATTGTGAAATTAATAACATATTTATGACTGCTTATTATCAGTTCAATATATCTATTTGAAAAAAATAGAAAAAAAATATTCTTTAAATATGTTATATGATTCTTTTGGAATTCTGGCATAGCTCATTTTCTTCTATAAAATTTAATGCGAAATATATTATCTACTCGATATATCGTTGATTTAATTGTCCAGTAATATTTGTTTTTAAATGTAATATCAAATTAGATTAAAAAAGATTAAAAAAATGCTATCATTTCAAAATAAGCTATTATTATATCATAATTCTATTCTATGAAGGGGGAAAACTGGCAATCAACAGATTTGAAATTGCTTTCACTGAACTACTTAAATCTCAAGACGTGCAATATTATATTGATGACTTATGTTTAGAAAAAAAAATAATAATAAAATGAAATATACTCAAAACTGTGTTATTTATATACGAAGTAGGTAATAAAAAAATTTCTCAGTCAAAAGTTTAAAAACGATTTTCGGTAATTTCTTGGAACTTTTGATTTAGTTAGAGATATATTTTAGATTTTTCTTAAAAAGCGAACTTCGTTTTTTTTACATGTAAATATATGTCCTTGCCATCAAAATAAGGTACAATTCAGTATTGTGAGTAAATAATTGAGTCTGTGACAAGCAAAAAAAGAAAAAAAATTATAATAACTTTATTACGCGCTGACTCATTTTTAGCCAAAATTGCTTTGAACACCCTTTCACAAAAGGATCGTTTGAAAAATTACTCAAGGAATTTTCCAAAAACATCTATGTTGCAATTACTTCCGGGTGTACCCCATTTTTTACTAGGGTTACTGGCCTATAATAAAATTTAAGGAAGGTAAGACTAAGTGTATTAATCATAAGAAATTTATAGAACGATTTCCGATTAATTTAGGGTGTGATTTCTTACATAAGATATATAGAATGAAAGTGATTTCTAAATTATATTTAATTTGGGGCTATTACAAGCTGCTTCGGGTGGAAGGAAGCATGCCAATTACTGTTATTTCCAGTACTAGTTGTTATTTTCAATATAAGAGGTAGAGCTTTCGCCTTGCTAACTCGCCTGCTTACTTTCATAGTGCAAAGAATGTTGATTTGGCTTAGTTTGCTCAACATACATTTTTGACATTTTCATTGCGAGTAAGACGGTTGGGAAAACACGAAGATAGGTGAGGTAGTGTTAAGACATCTAATAGAAGTTGGTGAGAAAGTCAAGCCTGAAAAGTGCATGTTGTTAGTAAGGGAGGTAGAACTTTGGGTTCATATGATAATTTTATGAATGAGGTAAGATAATATCCACGTCATTGGACTGCTGAGTTGTGAGGTTTTGTTGGTTTGAGTATAAGTAATGATTTGCATGAATGGACAGTTACATGAAACTGAAATGGGAAGGAGAGATAATAAAAGAATTTGAAATGTTTAAATAACAGGCCACGAAAGAAGTTACTTTAACTTTTCTAAGCTATAGTATGAATGTGAATAGGGTTAGCTTGAATACTGATGCGAGTGGTTTCAATATAGACAGTAGTTTAGTTCAGTTATAAAGAATAAATGGAGAAGATTAACTGAGAGTAGTAACGTCCGTTAGTGAAGAGGTTGATGAATATGAGTAAGTGTATTCAACGATTGATAGGGAATTGTCTGTGATATGATTCTGTGTGAAAGCATTAAAGCTATTTTTGTATGACTTAAAATCTATTGCGTGTATGATAATAAAAGGTTAGCACGAGATTCATTTTATAGGAGATTATGGATATGTTTCTTTTACTGTAATACTGAAGGTAAAGTACACCTTACACAGAAAAGATTCCTAAAACGGGTACCCTGTTCGTCTAGGGAGAGCTGTAGAGGTACTGATTCTCTTTATGAGCTAAGAAAGAATTTTTGCTGTATCAAGATGATAAATCTACTATTTTTTTTTTTCTTTTTTTTTAAGTCTCCAATTTGATGGAAAGGTACCGTTTCCCAAAACCCCATATATAAAAGTCCAATATTCTCAGGGATCACTTTATAAGAGTCAGAGTACTACTAAATAAGCCAATATTGTCGCTGCATAAAATCTAACTAACATACATTTTCATATTTGATTTTTTCTATCCAATGCTTGGTACACTATTCCCGCCTCCGGGCTCCTTACTCCAGGAAGAGTTTTGCGCTTTTACTCTCGAGTCTATAATATATGACGGACACTCAAATCCGGGCAGGACATGCAATTTAACATGAAAATATATGCATGAAACCACTCAAAAAGCAGACATCTAACACTTAAAAAATAATTAGATAGGCAGTCTTTTAATATTATTGTTATCGGAATAGCTAACTTTATTAAAACTACATGGTGTCGACTTCATCTGGTCTCATGGATTGGTTAGTACTGTTTAGCCATGGCGCAGGATATAAATTCACTTCTATGTTATCTAGGGAAGGTCTAACATACCTTTCATAAATAAGAAGTTTGACTCTAAATAATTAACAAAGACATTTGGAAAAGCTTGATCTAATTCATTTGCCATGTCAACATCAACCTCTTATCAAAACATTTATTTTCTTTACTCTCAGGACATACTCGTTAAGTATATTCCTGCTTTTGATGAAATTCCAAAAATCCTTGAGATCACATATAATGTTCTTTGCGAGCATTTTCAATGAACAATCATGGCCAGTTTGACCATAGCATTTGCTTTATTCCAATTTGCCTATATCCATTTTACTCTGAGAGTATTTTTTCTTGGCCATCCATTTACTTGGCTCTTTCCACCTACTGCTTCTCCTTTTGGCACGCATTTCTTGATTAAAACTCAGAACACATTTTCACAAATATTTCATAATTATCTAGTACAACCAGAGATTTTGTCCCCTGTCAACTAGTGATAGCTCTCTCTTAATCTCAATATATAATCTCAACTTTATGTAAACAATATTTATAACTTGCATTACCAGTATTATCACAGTCTTCACCACCATCGATATGAATATCAAATACCAATGTGTAGGTATGTCTGTTACCTAATGGAGACAAAAATTTAAAATTTTCAATAGCATATAAGTTTCATGCAAATACTAAATTTAAAGGATATTCATTATAACAACCAAAATTGTGGGTTGGTTCTTTGAACTTAAGGTGTATTAAATTTCTTATTCCTGATCTAGATGTTATTCTCTGACACCTTTGTTGAATCAGATAATATGAATGTTGCATAACATTTTCCATAATTATGTCCATCATGTACATTTAGATCTACCCAGGCACTTATCTCTTCTCCTCTTTTCATAATACATAGTATGCAGTTAATTCTATCAGTCAAAGATAGCATCATCCGGTAGATAGAATGTAAATAGATGTTATGCCTGTCAAATATTTGTATTACCTTAATATCATAACATCCAGATTCATACCAATACTTATGAGAAGAAGGGTACTCAATCCTAATATACGCAGCTATTCTCCTAGCCCTAGGAATGCTATCCCGATTCAACATTATTTGGTTCTTGAAACCAGATATAAGGAGCTCAGATGAGTGCCTCATATCAAAAACCAAAGTGTAAGCACGCAAAAAGATCTTACTCTCTAGAGGAAATTATAAGGTCCTAAATATTTGCAAGCAGACAACGAATATTGCAATAAAGTAGACTACACTGACGGAATCTGGGACGTACTGGTCCCGGATTTCACTAAGTGCTTCCAGATAGGATAAGAACTGCTGACAATAGAAAAGATGCACCTTACTTGAAAACTAAATAAAAAAAAAAGAAAAAGGATGATGAAAAAAAGAAACAATGTGTACAGAAATAGAAATAATATTATTTTGGGCTCAAGCCATGCCGTCCTGATGGGAGTTCCTAAAGTAGCTTCCTGAGGGATATATTATACTACAGTGATATTCCCAGAGAATTAACCTTCAGGTTCCAGAATTCTAACACCTGGAGTGAGTATCCTTAAAATGTTTTTCAAGGATATCGCATAATATCAGAAGACGTATTCTTGACACGCCACATAGCAATCTGCACCCCTAATAGCGTTTACGCTTCAAGGGGGACGTGGAAAAAGAATAGAAGTGGGGGCCGCAACAAGGTTACCCCCATTCCCGTACTACTATTGACCACCACCCCAGCGCCATTCCCGAGATCGTGGACATTCCTAATGTTGTAGTAATTTCGCTCAGTGGTGTTCCCTGTTGATCTAACTTTTCGATTGACTTTCAAGGATTTTATTATGCATTCTCCAACTTCTTTCGCCTTTGGAAAGTTGAGTATTGGGTTTTTAAAATGAATAATTATTAGCTCCCTTTTCACAGTGAAATTTGAGTATTTATCGTGTTTAGAGCTAGCCTGTACCGGAGGCGCTGTGAGCGCTGTCGTTCGTTGGGTCTGTTATTTAGTTAGCAGAACGACTTCCCTGTTTTTAAATACCATCATATATCATTAATTAATTATTTAATTATGTTAGCTATTTAGGCAATATATTCTTGTAAAGATATTTACATTGTGAATATTTTTCCTTTCCATGTCGATCATATAGTTAGAGTCTCGGAGAGCGGGGTAACCGAGATCTCGTCTCGCCTAGGTAACCTAACCTAGGCGTGTTATTATACATTGAGACATTCCCAGGTTACCCTTGTGTATGGTGTTTTCAGTTATGCAGAGATGGGTATCTCTTTAAATTGGATGAAACTTTACACCTCTTTAAAAAGGGAGATTTAAGGGTAATCCCTCTTCCCTCTGAGTGTAGCCTCAGGTTACAACCTTAGCAGGTCGGCCTCGAGTTTTTAATTCGGGCATGACTTTCCTATGGTTTTTTCTGCCCTTCCCCTGTAACCGCAGATGCAGGTTTTTGGGGTTTTGGCCAGAGTCTCAGAGTACAGTGAACCCTCGTTTATCGCGGTAGATAGGTTCCAGACCCGACCGCGATAGGTGAAAATCCGCAAAGTATTGACACCATATTTACCTATTTATTTAACATGTATATTCAGACTTTTAAAACCTTCCCTTGTACGTACAGTAGTACTGTTAACAAACTACCCTTTAATGTACAGAACACTTAATGCATGTACTACAGTACCTTAAACTAAAACAGGCACAAATATTGAAGGCGATTTTATATCATGCGTCTCCTAAACACGCCAAAAAGCACGATGAAAAAAGGGCAACCAATGTTTTGTTTACGTTTCTCTGATCATAATGAAGAAACAAACGCATTTAGTGTACTGTACACATCTGCGTATAGGTTAGTTTTTGCATCGATTATATTGATTATACAGTATGTTGATTTTGTTATTACCAATGCTTTACTTAATTTTTCTTAGTACTTCCAAATGAAATGTTTTTCTTTATGACGCCGCCTGAAACGACGGCGTCATAAAGTACGCTCAGTAAACAACCACGCTCAGTCAACAAAGAAGGCATTTAACGCGCATGATGAAAGTGATAAATAATGATATTTACAGTAAAAGCTTTTAGAAAATATGTTATTACAAATATTATTTACCGTATCTTTATAAAATCATACAGTACATACTGTACGTAGCAAAGCAGGAAAACAATTTACGAGAGAGAGAGAGAGAGAGAGAGAGAGAGAGAGAGAGAGAGAGAGAGAGAGAGAGAGAGAGAGAGAGAGATTGTTTTACGTACGTAAATGTAAATTTTAAACAAAAAAAATATGATAGGTTACAACATGTATACTCTTCAGACTTTTAAAACCTGCCCTTTAACTTACTGCATACAGTACTAAACTAAAACAGGCACAAATATCAAAATGTTAGAATATTAAAGTAAAAAATAAAGATTGTTACTGTACTCACCACGAAAGAAGTTCAAGAAAAACTTGAATGATGATAGCGATGAATTTGCTGCACAGTAGAAATGATGATGATGAAGCTGATGATGTCTTCTCCTGTGCAGCCAATAACAGTATTCTACGTCTCTTCAGACGGAGGTGTCTTTTCCTGGGACACCTCTTCAACTTCTTCCTGAGACACTTCTTCAATTTCTTCCGAGGGCATTGTGATCGGAAGTTGCTGCCGCTGCTTCTTTTTTCGCAAGAGCATCCTGTAGGGAGCCATGTGTTCATCGATCTTGTTGCAGAATTGTACAGAACGACCCATATCCTCGTCCCACTCTTGCGACATTTCTTTCACCTCATTCGCAAGCTTGCAGAGCTTGGCAAGCCGTTCTAATGTTAAGCCCGTTTCTTCGACATTTTCTTCGATCTCTTCCTGTGTTTCACTGTCTTCCTCACTGGCCAATTTCGTCAGGTCTTCGAGGTCTGCAGCCGCGTAACTTCTACTGTCTTTTAACATATCGAGAAGCGTCACCTTCTCAGCAATCGTCATCATCTTTCGGTGGTGTTTAGGCTCACTACCAGCCTTAGTAGAAGCAGAACGCTTGGGAGGCATTGTACAGTAGGGTTTAACAGAAAGTTTAACAAAAAGTTCAACTTAAAACAGTCACGCACAGCACAGATTAAAGTTCACAATAACTTATCAACGTCAACACAGCGATAGGGTGGGAGACAAAGTGACCGCGCAAAGAGATGCTGCGGGTTGGAGAAGCGGTCAAAACACCAATCACAGGCTAGATTACAAAACGTGGGTTCTGATTCGTCATCTATCAGTGCTTGAACCAATCACAACCCGTCTTATATGCTACGTAGGTTACCAATTCAAAGTACAAGATACCCTGCGTACAGTATACTGTACAGTAATAATAATACTGTAATAATAATATTAAATAATGATACTGTAATAATAATAATAATAATAATAATAATAATAATAATAATAATAATAATAATAATAATAATAATAATAATTTTAATAACAACAACAACAATAATAATAATAATAACAATAATAATAATAGCTTTACAAACGCTATTTTACGCTTTTGTTGTAGGATGTCTCTCTCTCTCTCTCTCTCTCTCTCTCTCTCTCTCTCTCTCTCTCTCTCTCTCTCTCTCTCTCTCTCTCTCTCTCTCTCTCTCTCTCTCTCTCTCTCTCGTACGCTTATTCGAAATGTGATTTTTGCAACAAAGATTATTATTGGATGCAGTACTATGTACGTATACATACAAAAGATTCAGGGAAAAGAAGCACATCCATTACATTTGTAGTACAGTAGTAGCCAACAGCAGCCTTACACCCTTCTAATATGGTATGACTGCATCTGATTTGCGTTTCATGTTCGATTTAATTTTACTACGTACTGTATACAGTACCGAATTATCGTATGATCACATTCTCTTTTCGTGTTTTATTTCTTTCTGTGCTTAATTATATGTCATATGTAATGCAATGAACAATCAGTAAGAGCAGATATTACTAATTACAGTATTAATGGAATTACAGGTAACGAAATATCGTATTTGGGGTCTTCAGATATCGCGGTATTTTCAAAATTTCTGGAAAATCCGCAATATGTATGTATATATGGGTTATGAAAAAAACCCGCGAAGTGGTGAATCCGTGATGGTCGAACCGCGAAGTAGCGAGGGTTCACTGTATTTAGTCTGTGGTTGGTAACTGCCTGGCAAGATGAATAGAATTCTTTTGCTACGTTAGGCTACAGGCATAGGAGGCTAGACCTCCCTAGGCCACTCCTGAAGGATCTCTACGATATGACCCTTCTCCCTGTGACCTTGTAGACTAGTCCTGTGTTAGTGGACCCTAGGCTGAGGAATAGAATTTTTCTATACTTAGGGGACACTGGCACTAGAACCCTGTATCCTTACCATATAGAGGTGGTGGCAAGCGTGCTACCAGCCTCTTAATCATATTAATCTAACCCTAGGCTAAGGAAGAGAAATCTTTAACCACATAGGATAGTTCTAATACAGGAACGGGGTTTGTTAGGAAGGGCAGGACAGGCTACGGCCGGCCCCTGCTGTACCTTTCACAGGACCCTCTTTTCCCTTCCCTTCTATCCCTTTATGTTGGCGAATCCCGGAAACGTTACTGTTGCCGGTGGGTTGCAGGGATCGACCAGACTCCCCCTCTTAACAGTTGACAGCTGCTGGCCGGCAGTCATGACAGCTGCCGGCCGGCAGTCTTAACATCTGTCGGACGGCAGTAATGACAGCTGTGAGCTCCCGGCCATGTTAGTTGCCGACCGGCAGTAAAGGCTACTGCCGGCCGGCAGTCATGGCTACTGCCGGCCGGCAGTCAATGCTGCTGCTGGCCGGCAGTCAAGGCTGCTGCCGGCCGGTGGTCATGGTGACTACTGGCAGGCAACCAGGGCAGCTGCCGGCCGGCAGCTGCTGGCCATGTTGGCTGTGAGTGGGAAGTCCCTTCTGTTTCCCAAGGTTCTTTAGTTCTCTCTTTAACTGCTAGCAACAATGGCTGCTGGCGGGGTACTGCCTACCAGGCCGGCACAGAATGGTGCTTATTCAACCGGCAGCATGCCGACTGTACTGATACTGCCAGCCGGCGCGGGAAGGTTTAGACAGATCCTTGCCGGCGACAGTACTGTAGCTGGATGGAAGCTTGAATGTTATATTCTCCCCTTCCATTTGAACCTTCTTTCTGGAGAAGGTAGTAAAATTAGACTTTTAAATCCCTTTTACTGTATACATATACAGTATTAGGTAGCCTGTTCTCCATGCTATCTCTCTTTCTTTTAGCTAGCAGGCTAGGTGTGCTGACATTAGCTAGCTATGCCGACGATATGCTGGCTGAGCTACAGTATATGTTTATACAGGTAGTTAGTATTTAAGCAGTATAGGATATACTGCAAATAGAAAGCTTCTGTATTATTCATACTAGTAATGTTTTCCAGTATATTTTGAAAATCCTGCCCAAATATTTGTGGAACCTAATCTGATATTAAATATTCTGATTAGAAATCAGTCTTCAGATTACCCTGCAATATTAAAATTTTAAGGACTGGAGGTTACACTCATAACCCTTAAAGGGCAGAGCCCTTATCTTCGAGTCTCCATGATTAGGAAACTCTGTTTCAATTTTGTAAGAGGAGTCACAACAAATAAGTTGGGTTGGATATACAAATATACGTCTTTCCTTTCCCTAGTCCAGTTGTCATCATGCCAGCTGGACCGTACAGTCAGTTGCTTGCCACAAAGGCAAGACATTGGCTGGATCACCATATATATAATTATACAGTAGCCAATATATCGCAATATAGTGCATACTGCAAATAGAAAACTACAGTATGATTATACAGTAACTATTTCTAGCATACATTGGGTACCCTCATGCAAGCTTATGCTGCAGCTGCTCTTACATTGAAGGAATAGTGTTACTTTGTTAAGCTGATTGAGAAATCTGTCTTCCGTACCCCACAGAATTTAGTATGAAAGGGACAGTGAAGTATACACTTCCCTAATCCCTAGGGGTTAGAAAAACCCCCTTTTTCAGTTGGAATTCCTTCGAAAAAGAAATTCCTAAGGGGAGGTATCAGCATTTGCATGCAAGGGATATACAAGTATGTGTCTCCTTTGATATATTGGTTATCAATGAGATAATCAATCGTATACTCATTATTTTTTCTTTCTTTACAGGAGGAATGACAGATGTCATGTGTTGCAGTCTTTTGCAAAACTAAGAGTAAGTGTTTTTATGGACATAATGCATGCAGGTTTCATGCCCCCTGCAATATTATTTCCGAACACCTGCAGTATTGGAACCCGCAGGCCTGCAAAGTATGTCGTGCCATATTGTCCGAAGGTATCAAGAATCCCAAGTCGGTAGAGACTGGGGATGCAGCTCGTTTCAAACTACGCAACTGTGTGGGAGGCTCTCAGAAAATCGCTCCGGGACCTTACCTGCCTAATGACAAGATGCGTAGGTTACTATTTCCAACAGCGAGTAAGGAAATGGTGGTACCACAGACACGAGGTACATTTCCCGACATCCAGATAACCTTCGGGAAGGAGGGCAAAAAGCCCCCACGGGAAAAAGGGGAGAATGTCGGGTTGGAATTGTCTCTGTCCCAACCGGCTCATGAACCAACGACATCGATATCTCCACCTTCTATCCCTCTTTTAAATGGAATGAACCAGTTATGGGCCCAAGTCGAGAATCTAGTAGAAATTTTGTGCAAACAGAGCACAAAGCAGGAAGCGAAATGCAAGGTAGAGCTTGGTAAAGCACCACTTGTCGCTCCTAAGGAGTCGTACAAACGACTTGTAGATCAAGACCTTCCGACATGCTCCAAAACCAATCCCTGGAGGTTTGCGGAGCTAATGACGATTTTAAAGGGCAAACTCTACATCTCGGAGAAGATGGGTGCTGTTCCTTTGGACAAAATCCAGTTTTGGCCAAGCTTTGACGCTTTCCTGAACTGTTTCATTAGACTGAATGATGAACCATCATCAAGAAAAGGAACGGAATCAAAGGAGGTTATGATTCTCGACCATGATAAAGCACAGGCTATCCTATCAAGCAAAATAGAAAAGGCAGGTTACTCGGTGTCGAAGGTATCCACACCAGGTAACAAGCACTCTTCCTTTCTTGCTCCTGTTTCAATTTCATTCCCCTTTACGGAGCTGGCTTTCAAATATGCCACTGAGGCAGTAGAGACAGGTAAACCGTGTCCTGCACTCAAGGAGTGCGAGCCTCTGTCACTAGCATTTCCCAGCCCGGAGAAGAACTGGAAGGAGGCCCTTTTAACCTTTTCAGTAGGAAGACTTGAGGCGGATGTCGCCAGTCGACAATTTAAGGAAAATCTCCCAAAATTATCTGAGTTTTTCTTACAGGATGAACAAGAAACAAAGGAGAGACTTGCAGCCTACTTATCTCTACAGAACTACATAGAGTTCTGTTCGGCTCATCAAGTTACCCCAGACATGCTCAAGGTCTTAGCCAAAATACATATGGCAACTTTGATAAAAGACCTCTATGTCTTCATAAAGGCTAGAAGAACATATAGGGAGTTTGTGTTAGCTAACGCAACAGCGAAACACGATACAAGGAAGCTAATATCTTCCAACATCTGGGGTAAAGACCTCTTTCCAGACGAGGTAATCAAGAAAGTGATTTAGAACGCCTCCACGGAGAAAGTAGGACTTCTCTAAAAAGGGGACATCCTTTCAAAAAGAGAATCTTCTAAGGTTGTGGGTCCCCAACCTAAAAGGAAAATGGAGAGGTCTGGAATTCCATTTTGAGCAGTTCAGCAACAGTCCACAGTTGTAGTGACCGAGCTGTCACAGACAGATGGTCGAAAAGATATTCCTACTGATCAGTCGAAGCATAGAAATGCTTCTAATAGGAGGGAGGTTCCCTTAGGATCGCTGGACGTTCGATCCTTGGGTCCATGGCCTAATCACGATGGGACTAAGATGAGAGATGGAGATGTCTCTACCACCATATCCTCAACTCTCCGATAATCCAAAACACTCCTGGAGGAGTTTACCTGAGAGCTCTAGAGCATACAGGTGGTAAGGAAACTTTAGTCCACCGAATTCCAGGGAAGGCCGTTGTGTGTTTACGAGAAGGACTCAAAAAAATTCAGTCATTCAGGACTTATCGCCACTCAAAAAGTCCAAATAAAACGAGTTCAGGATGTTTATCCTCCTGAATATAAGGACCCCGCTGCAAAAAAGGGTGCCTATAGTCTTACCAGACCTGAAAGTCATCTATTAGCAACTTCCAGTCAATCACCCTTTCCCCTCCTATCTAGGATTCAAGTTACACAAAGTAACGTACTTCCTAGGAAAGATACTCATCAGACTAGACAGAGTCCTAGCTATCTTCATAAAATTGGCAGACACAGTCATGCAATATTTAAGCCGAAGAAATGTTCAGGCAACAATGTTCCTGGGCAAGAGGCTGGGGTGGGCAGCACCCAAGATGGTTGGTCTATGAACATCCAAAGAAATGATCCGGTCCCCGGAACATTGTGGATGAAAGATAAGCTTCAAGAAGTCTCAATTCTCTCCGGCTCAAAGGTTTCAATGACTGAAAAGCCATTGAAGCATGTTGTCACACCAACTCTCCTTTCCTTTGGGAAGGTAAAAGGAGATGGCAAGGTCTGTCAAGAGACTCCGGTAATCAGTCAGATTCCCAAAACGAGAACAGGGAAGAACCCTGATCTCTCTCCAGTTCGCAATAGAGGCAGGCCCTGTGCTAAGAGCACTACTGCCAGATGCGCTTGGAGCCTGGAGAAAACAAGCATCAAACGCTCGAAGAGGCCTAAAAAGACCGATAGCGGTCCTTCATTAATCGCTTCCCTAACAAAGGTCAAAGCCCGAAAATCCCAAGACCATGTTGGTCCAGTCATGAGTAGGGAAACTCTTTCCAAGCAGATCAGATTGTTTACGGCTGATCAGGGACTCCGAAGAGATAACGGGACGATGCAATCGACGATGCTAGGGAATGCCTCATACAGTCTAGGTGTAGTTAGCCATCCCTTACCTAAAGGGATGGCACCTGTCAGCAGTTCCCATCCAACCGATCCGCAATGTGACAGTGGAGGCTCTACTCAGGCTTAGGCCGATAGAGTTAGAATGGTCCACGGATGCAGACCTATTCTCTCCCAGATGGGAACATGTCCCCAAACTGCAATTGGGCCTCTTCATTACAAGCGCCATCAATATGTAGCCCCATACGAGGATCCTCTAATTTAAATGATAAACATCATGTCTCTGAAATGGAAGGGATAGACTTGAGATTTCCAGTTCATCCCGTCCAATCACCTGCTGAGAGTCCTCAACATGCTGAGATCCTTCCAGGAAGGAACAGAGGCTGAGGCTGTCCTTAGTTCTGAGCCCTGGACAACTCCGGAAGGTTCAGATATTAATTGCCTTCGATTTATTACAGAGATCCCAAACCTTTCAAGGCATGATTTTCTTGCCTTAGCAGTTAAGAAGAGATTTGAAGTCTCAAAAGGCAATATAGAATTCTTAGAAGAATGCAAGTCTAAGTTAACTAGAAGACAATATGAGTCATCATGGAAAAGTGGGTTGCTTTCGTAAAAGCAAAAGGGCCGAAAGGGATTTCAATGAACTTCTGCATATCCTTCTTTATCCATCTTCATATACAAGGTTTGGGGGCCAACATGATAACTATGTGTAAGTCAGCCTTGACTAGACATCTTCTATATGCCTTTCAAGTGGAATTGGCAAATGAGATCTTTAATAAGATCTGGAAGGCATGTGCGAGGATTAGGCTTACTGCACCAACAAAGTCCATCTCTTGGTCTTTGGACAAGGTCCTACATTATGCCTCATTCTTGAACAATGAAGATTGTTCGCTTAAGGATCTAACCCAAAAGGTTATTTTTCTGTTCGCTATAGCCTCAGGGGCTAGAGTTAGTGAAATAGTGGCCCTTTCTAGGGATGAGGGCCACATTCAGTTCTCAGAAACAGGAGAACAGAATCTCTTCCCTGATCCATCCTTTCTCGCTAATAATGAGCTACCCACTAAAAGGTGGGGTCCCTGGAGAATCTGCCCTCTGAAGGAAGATGTCTCTCTATGTCCGGTAGAGTGTCTAAAGGTCTATCTTCGTAGAACTTCAGACTTCAAGGGAGGACAGCTCTTTAAAGGAGAAACCTCTGGATCATACTTATCCCAAAAACAACTGAGGGCGAAGCTCACCTACTTTATCCGTAGAGCGGATGCTGACAGTACTTCCGCAGGTCATGATCCGAGAAAGATTGCTTCATCACTGAACTTCTTTCAGTATATGGACTTTGAGCATCTTCCTTCATACACTGGATGGAAATCATCCAGAGTGTTTTACTATGCGAAACAGGTATATGAACTGAAACGCTATGTAGTGGCGGCAGGTAGTGTATTAAAACCTGCCCCCTAATTACTGTTATAAACATTCAATTGTTTGGGACTTCAAATGTCCTCGCACATATACTAGGTGAGAATCATCCAGAGTGTTCTACAAACACTATGCTAAGCAAGTCAATGATCTGAAGCATTATTTGGTGACGCCGGGTAGAGTATTTAACCCACCGTCTAATTGTGCGATGAACAGCTAATTGAATGGGACTGTCAATTAAAGGGAGAAGGGGTCATCCTTCTTAGGGTGTGACCTCCTTTGATTAAGTGTTACCATGGTGACACTAGCTCTGTTCAAAATCCCTGGTGTGGAATTATACAGATAGCACTAGTGCCGGTGTACGTAGTACACAGTGCCGATAAAAGTAACCAGTACAGGAATTATGAAGAGAGTTTGTTTTATAAATTTTCTTCAATCTGAGAGTGGCACTTATCATTTCTTGCTTTCCAAGAAAGAAAGATAATATCTGTTCAGGTTATATGTATAGTTCAGTTATCATGCTACATTCCTTTTACTTACTAATTTACCTAGTCATTTATTGAAAATAAACGTCTATTAGAATGTAATTGCGTCCTTTACTCGCCCGACAATTGTATGATTAAAAGTCTGGAGTGTGTACTTTTATATATTTGTATGCTCCCAAACAATGGATTTAAGAAACACTGTTAAGTATTTGGTAATTTTCACAAACTATGAGACGGTTTGTTCATCTGGTGTATTCTTATGTTTGTCCATACAATATATGCTTACCTTGAGACCCCCTTTTTCTACTGTCAAGATTGACTCTTCCCTGGAAGGGGCAGGAAGTACTAACATCGGAGATAATTAGTGATAATGACGGATAACGGTAACGTCATTTGTCTCAATTGATCCAAATGATCATAGAAAGGTTGTCCCAAGGTTAAGGCAATGATAAAAATCCACAGATACATTAATGCTCTGGTAAATTTCCATCAGGATGACATGGCTTGAGCCCAAAAAACGGATTGTGAGCGAAGCAAAAAATCTATTTTTGGGTAAGATCGCCATGTCGTCCTGATGGACCCACCCTTCTTTCTTAAAAGAAAAGATCTTCACAGTTCCCTCCCTGACGTACTGTATCTGTAGCACCATGCTCAATGCTACAATGAATGTCCGCCATCTTAGGAATGGCGCTGGGTTGGTGGTCAATAGTAGTACGGGAACGGGGGTAATCTTGTTACGGCCCCCCTTCTATTCTTTTGCCACGTCCCCCTCGAAGCGTAAACGCTATTAGGGGTGCATATTGCTATGTGGCCTGTCAAGAATACGTCCTCTGATATTATGCGATATCCTTGAGAATAATTTTAAGGATACTCGCTCCAGGAGTTAGAATTCTGGAACCTGAAGGTTAATTCTCTGGGAATATCACTGTAGTATACTATATCCCTTAGGAAGCTACTTTAGGGATTTTCATATGGACGATATCGCGATCTCGCCCAAAAATAGATTTTTCGCGTCCATTTTATAAAACCTAATGACAGCAGATAAAAAAAAAAATAAAAAACTGGTCAACTTTGCAGAGCCGATACACAATGCAAAGCTAAATACCCTCAAGGATGACTACTTCTACTGAAAGGATGAGAGTTATGGTGGTTTTGAAAATTAAACAGAGAAAGATAAAGAAAAGACAACCTCTTGTTAAACCACCAGGTATCCTTGACACTTCTATTAAGCCTGCACAATACACCATTGAAAAAATAAGAGAAAAAAAAAAGAAAGAAAAAGGATAGAATAGTGTGCCTGAGTGTACCCTCAAGCAATGAAACGCTAATCCAAGACATTGGAAGACCATGGTAAAGAGGCTATGGCACTAACCAAGACTAGGGAATTTTTTTTTTTCCCAGTGTTCTACTTCCAGAAGGTGGCTTACCATAGCTAAAAGGTCTTCTCTACCTTTACCGAAAAATAAGGTAGCCAATGAATAATTAGGGTTCAGTAGTTAACCTCTGTAAAGGAGAATTGATAGCTGATCTTAGTGTTGTCAAGTGTATGATGACAGGAGAATGTATAAAGATTGGGCCAGAATATTTTTTATATGTGTAGCAAACGGGAAAATAACCTGGAAATAGAGAGAGGTGTCCAATTTAGTACTGTGTGGATAATCAAAGGACCCAATAACTCTCTAGCAGAAATATAACAGGTGACTGGTGCCCTAGCCAACCCACTACCTAATACTTACTTACATATAAAAGGGGAGAGGGAGAGGGAGCGGTTGAAATTGACTGTTGTATTGTATAAAAAAGGATTTGTTTCTTCCCGTGTATTATAAAATACAATCC
>NC_090744.1:76072794-76082794 GCF_036898095.1 Palaemon carinicauda | reverse complement strand
GATCGTTACTATATAGCGTCCATGTTTCCCATGCATACAGGAGCGTGGAGAGGACTACTGCCCTGAACACCATTATTTTGGTGGTCATTGTCAGTGCGTGGTTGTTAAATACGCGGCGGTTGAGTCGGCCAAAGGCGGAGTGGGCTGCCCTGATCCTGTTCTCCACGTCCTTTTTGCTTGTGGGAGCTGATGTTAGGATGCTCCCTAGGTAGGAGAACTGGTCCACCTGTTCTAACGGTTGGTCATTCACTGTGGTATTGAAGTTGGGGAGCATCAGTCCTGGTGGATGTTGGACGAGGGTCTTGGTTTTGTCTGAGTTGACTTGCATCCCAAAGCGTTCGTAGGCAGAGTTGTATGCATCAGCTAACGACTGCAGGTCCTCTGCCGTCTGACCTGGGGTGGCATTGTCGTCAGCATACTGCAGTTCTCGCACTGCACACAAGGTGGTCTTGGTTCTGTCGCGGAGTCTAGCGAGGTTGAAAGCGCCTCCATCCATGCGAAACGTAGGTCGACTAAGGGTGTGTCTGGGGGAATCTTGTTGAGCATTGCTGCGGTGTATAGCGAGAAACACGTCGGGGCCAGAACACAGCCCTGCTTCAGGCCGCCGTTGATGGGGAATGGGTCTGAAAGAGAGTTCTGGTGGCAGACTCTCCCAACCATTCCGTCATGGAGGGCACGCACCAGCTTGACAAAATCGGGTGGGCAGCCATATCTTTTGAGGACAGCCCACATGGCAGGTCGAGGTACTTTGTCGAAGGCCTTTTTCAAATCCCAGAAGATGAACATTATGGGCTGCTGTTGTTCGAGGCTCTTCTCTTGTAGTTGTCGCGCACAGAAGATCATGTCTATGGTCCCGCGGGAAGGTCGAAAGCCACACTGGGACTCTGGCAAGACGTCTTCTGCGAGAATAAGGAGGCGGTCAAGGAGAATCCGAGCGAAAATCTTACTCGCGATGCTTAGTAGTGATATTCCCCGGTAGTTGTTACAGTTCTCCCTGTCTCCCTTCTTGAAGATGGTAGTGATGTTTGCATCGCGGAAGTCACTGGGGGGGGTCTTGGTCTCCCATATTTTCAGTATAAGGAGCATCAAACGGTTCCTCAAGCCGGGGCCACCGTGAGTGAGGAGCTCCAACGGGATGTTGTCTGGCCCTGGGGCTTTGCCGGGCTTCATGCACTGCAGGGCCTTGTTGAAGTCATGGATGGAGGGTGGTAGTGCCATCCAGTGACGGACAGGATGCTGCGGGGTCATTCACAGGAGATCGTCTGGGGTGTCTGCTTGGTCATTGAGGAGGTTCTCAAAGTGAGACCTCCACCTGGCCAGGATGCCTTCACTGTCGGTGATGGTCGTGGCCCCATCCGCGTCCTTCAGGCTGCACACTGATGACCGTGTGGGACCGAATATTTCTTTTGTTGCTGCATAGAAGCTGCGCAGGTAACGTTGGTCAGCGAAACTCTGTATTTCTGCAGCTTTTCTTTGCCACCAGGTGTTCTTAGCTTCACGGATACCTCTTTGGCAACCAGCTTCAGCCACCTTGTGAGCACATTTGTTAGCTGCTGTTGGTTGGTTTTCCAAAGTCAGGCGTGCTTGTCGTTTGGTTTCAATGAGAAGAGAGATGGTAGCATCATTCTCATCAAACCAATCCTGCCGTTTCTTGGTGGTGAAGCCTAGTGTTTCCTCCGCGGCACGGGCCATGGCGTTTCTGAGGGTGGTCTAGCGGTGCTCGACAGTGGCCTGACCCACAGGGTCTGCGAGGTATTGTTCGCAGGCCTCCTTGTAGTTCTGTGCCACCTGTGGGTTGCGGAGCTTACTACAATCAAAGCGTTGGTGTGGTACGCTGTCAGGTGCCCTTCTGGGTGGTCGTAGGGTCGTCACGGAGAGTCGGGAGATGAGGAGTCTGTGGTCCGTCCAGCAGTCGTCCGCTCCGGCCATGGATCGGGTGATGCGGACGTCTCCTCGGTCTCTGGCTCTGGTCAGGACGTAGTCCAGGGTGTGCCAGTGTATAGACCGTGGGTGTCTCCATGTGGTCTTTTGTCGCTTTGGTAACTGGAAGATGGTGTTGGTTACCACAAGTTGGTGTTCTGCACACAGACCCAGTAGGAGTTGGCCATTGGCGTTGCAATTTCCAATGCCATGGCGGCCGATGATTCCCTCCCACAGGCGATGGTCTTTGCCTACTCGGGCATTAAAGTCGCCAAGCACAACGAGCTTGTCATTGGCGGGCACTGCCTGGATGGTGCGGTCGAGCTGGGTGTAGAAGGCAGCTTTGTTATCATCGGTTGAGGTCATAGTCGGGGCGTAGACAGAGATCAGGGTGAGATGTCTGTCCCGCGTGATGGGGATGCGGACAGTCATCAGGCGCTCACTGATGGCCTTGGGAGCGAGGTTGTGCTGCTGCACTAGCTGGGAACGGATGGCGAGGCCGACACCGTGGATGCGAGGCTCCTCTAGGGCCTTGCCTTTCCAGAAGATGGTTTAGCCTGTTCCAGCTTCCCTGATGTTGCCCTCTTCGGGTAGTCTTGTCTCGCTAAGAGCCGCCATATCAACATTGAAGCGGGCTAGCTCCTTGCAGACGAGGGCTGTACGTCGTTCCGGGCGGTTGGTGTTCGTCACGTCTTTGAAGGGTGCGGATGTTCCACGCACCTAAGGTTAATATTTTTTTTCTTGTTATTTCGACCGCATTAGTGGGATGTCCGCCAGCCGCAGTGAGCTGACCAGACGGGTTTGCCGTGTCCGATGTTTACCCCACCTTTTCTAGGGGCCTTCCCATGTGGGGTGGGCTGCGGTGTCCTCAATAGGCCAGCCCAGTCACGAGTCCAGCTGCCGAACTCTGGTGTCACGGCACCGTCACCAGAGAGCGACTGAGTCTTAGACTCGCCGCCTGAGTGCAGTCGTGGGCTAAGGGCTTCCAGCTATCCAGGCCTGCCCCCTTCACCCACAATGCTGTCGCCTCAGGACATGCTGGTGGTGGTGATGATGATGATGGTGAGAAAGAGATGAAGAAGGGTGGAGGAAACGACAGAATGCCAGTAGCTAGGTATATTGTTTTGGGTGGTCGTGGCTTTGCAACGGCCCCGCACACCCACTTGGCCCACATCATTTTCACCGCGGCTCAAGACATATGAGACAGGAGGCTACTCCGATGTTGGTTGCATCGGGCTGCCGGGTTCTTGTTATGTCAAGGCCCGCCTTGTTGCCTGCCCGACAGGCATTGCCCTCTTCCGCCGGTGCTGGGAAGCTCCACCGTTGGGGTCTTGTTTGGTTTGATTTTGGAGTTTTCCTTCTATAGGCCTTCTCCTTTATTTTAAGATAGGCAAAGGCTAGGAGAAGGAAAACTTGACAGCAAATTTACTTTTGAGAAACATATAAGGTCTGTGTCTTCTTCAATTGCACAAAAAAATTGGCTTATTGAGAAAGTCTTTTAAGATATTCGGTGATCAATCTATTCTGAAGAAATGTTTTAATTCTTTTATTCTACCTTGTTTTGAGTATTGTTCTCCTGTCTGGTCTTCAGCTGCTGATTCTGCTCTTAATTTGTTGGACAGAAACTTACGGTCTATTAAATTTCTTATTCCTGATCTAGATATTAATCTCTGGCACCGTCGATCAATTAGTTCATTATGCATGTTGCATAAGATTTTTCATAACTCTGACCATCCTTTACATTCAGATCTCCCTGGACAATTCTATCCTGTTCGTAATACTAGGCAGGCAGTTAATTCTAATAGCCAGGCCTTCTCCATCATAAGACTCAATACTACGCAGTACTCTAGAAGTTTTATTCCAGCTGTTACCAAGTTGTGGAATGATCTTCCTAATCGGGTTGTTGAATCAGTAGAACTTCAAAAGTTCAAAGTTGGAGCAAATGCTTTTTTGTTGACCAGGCGGACATGAGTCTTTTTATAGTTTATATATGACATATTTGTTGTTGACGTTGTTAATAGTTTATATATGATATATCTCTTTTGACATTACTTTTTTTAGAATGATTTATTGTTAATTTGTTCTCTTCAGTTATTTATTTCCTTATTTCCTTTCCTCACTGGGCTATTTTTCCCTGTTGGAGCCCCTGGGCTTATAGCATCTTGCTTTTCCAATTAGGGTTGTAGCTTGGATAGTAATAATATTAATAATAATAATACATATATATATATATATACATATATGTATATATATATATATATATATGTGTATATATATATATATATATATGTATGTATATAAATATACATATATATACACACACACACAACACACATATATATATATATATATGTGTGGTGTGTGTATATATATATATATATATATGTATATATATATATATATATGTATATACATATATATATATATATATATATGTGTGTGTATGTATATATATACATATGTGTGTATATATATATATATATATATATTTTTTTTTTTTTTTTTGGGCTCAAGCCATGTCGTCCAGATGGAAGTTCCTATAGGGTAGCTTCCTAGGGTATATTACAACTACGGTGATATTCCCAGAGAATTTACCTTAAGGTACCAGAATTCTAACTCCTGGAGCGAGTATCCCTCGTGAAAGGGATATCGCGACATATCAGAGGACGTATTCTAGACACGTCACATGGCAATCTACATCCTGGACAGAGATTTCGTCTCGTAGGAGGTGATTGACGAGATACGAATTCGGGAAAGAAAAAGGGGGAGCCGCTCCTAAGGCTTCCCTATCCCCCGATTCGTATGCGTGCCTGGCGCCAATCCTGGCGCCATCTATTTCCTTTTTGCGTAGCTTAACAACTCGGTGTTTTTTCCTGTTTTTCTCGCAAATCTTGGATTTATTCGGCTTTTCATGGCTTCTCCGTCTTCGTTGGCCTCTGATAAGTTGAGTATAGTGTCTGTTATGTATAAATGTAGGCTCTTGGTAAAATTTTGAGTGATTAATAGGATTAATCTTTGATACAAGAGCCGTAGCCTACCAGAGGTGTCCTGGACACTGTCGCTCGCTAGGTATAAATTAGTTAGTCAGAGCGACATTCCTGGTTGTTTTGCTTTAATAAATTTTAGCTATTTAGCTTTACATAGGATTTCCTTTCGTGCTTAGTATTATTTGGCGAAGTATTCACCATTCTGGCCTACGCTAGGCCATGTAGCCTAGTCGTTTGGTCCTATTACTTCATGCATGATTTTGGTTTTTCCGAGTGTAATTAAAATTTTATTGAAGCTTTAGGCTATATTTTATACATTTCAGACTGTGTGGAATATTTCCAAGATTGTATACGTGTGAGTTTCGGTGAATTAGGTAATCGATTCTCTTGGTGCCTAGGCTAATTGCTTATGGAGCCTTAGTATACTTTATCATACTCCCCGGTTGCTTTCTTTTCTTCGGAGAAGGTATGCAATCCCTTTCCCTCTGTTTAAGCCTTGGGCTTATCCCTAAGTGGTTTTTTCTGAATTTATTTTCGATAAAACTATACTAGGGTGTTACTGTACCTTCCTGTTCCTGTAGTTATGGTTCAAGAGGGACAGAACAACAGAGTTTTTAGTCTGAGTCTGTGTTGTCTGGCTTGGGGCAGAGTCCCCCTCGCTGACCTAACACATACAAAGGGAGCTTAGCTCCCTTAGGTCACTACCGAAGGTTTCTGTAGTTATGATTCCTTCTTTTGTGATCTACCAGACTAGTCCTGTTGCTGTTCTCGGGGGAGGATAAGTTCTTCCCTTGGGAGTAGCAACGCCTTCCTTGCTTTGGTGCTCTGGAAGCTGGCAAGTATTGCTGGCCTTTCCCCTTAGATCTCCCTTAGGCTAAGATAAGTTTCTTGGCTGCGGGTGATCTGTCACTAAAGCAAGGTGGCAGGACCCTCTTGTCCCTTCCCCCTCTATCTCCGTAATGGCCTAGCCATTACTGTACTGTACCTTGCCGGCCGGCAGAGCTGGCCGGCAGGGGTCTTACTGTACTGTACGTCGTTCTACTTCTGGACCTAGTATAGGTTGGGATGTGGAATTGACTCAGCCCATTGCCGGCCGGCAGAGCTGCTGGCCGGCAAGGGTCTTATGTTTTCGAGTGCTGCCCGGACCTCTCTTGGTCCCTCATCCATGCCTGCCGGCAGAGCCGGACGGCATTGGTCAAGGAAGCCTGAATTAGTTTCTCCCCTTCCTTATTTGTACTCTTTCGGTTGTCGGGCTTGGAGGTTGTGTACACTCTTATCCCGGCATCCATTCTATTTTTCTTCTAGTGCTGTACCTGTCCCGGCTGCCGGCCTCTCGGGCAGGTGTAGTCTTCTGGTTCTTTTGCTGCCGGCTGGCATCGGTCTTGTACCTTGCCGGCCGGCTTATGTCAGTCCTTGTCTGCCGGTCACCAATAGTGTGGCCGGCAGCTGGGTACTACCTTGTGTAGTTGCTGGCCGGCAACCATTGCCGGCCAACACTGGCTGTTACCGGCCGGCAGTTGCTGCCGACCGGCACAGACATTTGAACCAGAGTGCTGCCGCCCTATAGCTGTTAAGTAGTACACTTTAAAGCTAGTTGTGGTGTGTGCCGGCCGGCAAAGGCAGGCCGCACACATCCCCCTATACTGTACTAGTATACTCTGTATAGCATATACAGTAAGAAGAAAACTATAGTAAAGGTTTTGGTACAGCACTGTATCTATTGTGTTTTCTTGCACAGCCCTTTGCTGTTGCCCTCAGATAGGAAGCTGAGTTCTTTCCTGTCTATTATCCAGGATTTTAAAATCATTGCTTAGGTGTGAGCTCCACCTGTTTCCTCTGGAAACCTTGCATTGGTTACTCTAGAAGAGATAAACCATTTTGATTTTATTATCTGGAAGGCTGCAACAATGGGTTGTGAGGGAAACACAAGTGTGTGTCTTTCCTTTATGAATTGTTATGCTATACTATGCATATCCAGTGATACATAGTTCACTTGATACTCATGGAAATTTCTTCTCTTTACAGGAGGACCCTCCGAAGTGCGGAAATGTTTTCTGCAATGTCCGCAGCAAGAACCTCTGCGGACATGAGTGTTGTAGGAGACACGCAGCATGCGCTGTCTCCAAGGATGATCTCCAGTATTGGGACCCTCAGGTATGTACTGTATGCACTAACCTTATTACTGAGGCTTTTGATTCCCCTAGAACGGCGGAATCAAGGGATATAGCAAGGGAAAAGCTTCGTACTTGGGTAAGGGGCTTCAAGAAGAACACCTCTGGCCCTTATCTTCCAAGTGAGAAGATGAGGGCGTATCTTTTTCCCCAGGCATCAGCTGATGCAGTGATTCCCCAGCCTCAAGAGGAGATCCCTCAAGATCAAGTCCAGGTGGACGTGGAAGTCGCAGTCGCGATGCAAGACATCCAGTTGGATGACAGGATGTCTGACCTGGACGAACGTTTGGAAAAAGACCTCCTGGCAGAAGGTCAGGATCAAGTTCAAACCCCGGATGTCGTAGAGGATGAGGTCGACGAGGTGTCGGCTACTCCGGTTCAGATGCCGGAGTCTATCCCCTCAACATCGGCCGGTCTCCCAGTAGAACTGGGACAGGCCCTCTCTTCGATTGTTGGAATGATCCAACAAATGCAGAAGGAGAATCAGGAGAAGGCGGCTGCAATGGAACTGCGTATGCAGTCCCTGGCAGAATCACATGGGCCCCGGAAAAGGCTCAATGTGAAAGACCTTCCCATATGCTCAGATGCTAACCCATGGAGGTATGCTGAGCACATGCCGATGACGACTGGAAAGATCGTCATCTCGGATAAGCTGGGTTCAGTTCCCCTAGAGGAGGTAAAATTCTGGCCCAGCAAGGCATCATATCCGGACTGCTATGTCCGGCTGAGAAAAGAACCAGCTTCAAGGGAGGAGACAGAGCCGAAGGAGGTCATTATTATGGACCACGCTAAGGCTCAAGCCCTACTTTCATCCTCGATGAAAGAGAGGGGCTTCTCTAACTCGAAGGTAGCTGCATTGAGCAAGAAGCTCCCTTCTTTTGTGTCCTCTCCTGATAGAGCCTTCCCCTTTTTACAGAAAGGGTTTGCGGCTGTCCTAAAGGCAGTCGAGGCCGGCAAGCCTTGCCCCTCCCTGGAGGAGTGTAAACCCTTGTCGCTTGCCCTGCCTATGGACCACAAAGACTGGAAGGATGTCCATCTGACATTCTCAGTGGGAAAGTTGGAGGCTGATATTGCCGGACGGCAATTCGGCGAGGACCTCCCCAAGCTGTCTGACTCTCTTTTACGAAGAGAGTTCGAGACAAAAGAAAGACTGGCTGCCTCAATGTCTCATCAGACTACTCTTGAGACGATGGCAAGTGACCCCAAGGTCCATGAAATGTTCATGGTGGTGGCTAAGTCTCACCTAGCCACAGTGACGAAGGACCTTTATGGCTTCGTCAAAGCAAGGAGAGCTTGCAGGGAGTTCGTGTTCACCGGAGCTTCGGTGAGACACGAGCCAAGGAAGTTAATCTCCTCCAACATTTGGGGAAAAGACCTTTTCCCTACCGATGTGGTCAAAGAGGTTGTTGATAAGGCCGCCGTGGAGAATAGAAACCTTCTCCAGAAGTGGGGCCTGGCTATCAAAAGAAAATCTTCCCCGGATGAGGGTCCTCAACCAAAGAGGAAGAATATGAGGACTAGGCTACCGTCTCGGCCAGCCAAGCCTTATAGACACCAACAGCAACTGCAATTGCCATTGCCTCCAGTGCCCCAGATGGTGGCACAAACCCCGACTACTTTTCAGTGGGTACCCCAGGCTGTGCCAGGTCAGTCAACCACATTCACCCCAACGTTCGAAGGACAGTCTTCTTCCTTTCGTGCAAAACCTAGAGGAACAGCCAGAGGCTCGTCTAGGCGCCCCTCAAGGGGAAGGGGATTCAGAGGTGGTCGTAGTCAGGGAGGCAAGACCTTAGGACGGCAGTCCAAGTGAAACGATACCGGTAGGAGGGAGACTGATGAAATTTTGGGATCGCTGGACCTTCGATCCCTGGGCCCAACACTCCACCCCCGTTTTGGAGGAGTACGTTCAAGAACTGTTGGAGATAAAGGTGATCCGAAAGGTGAAGTCCATCAAATTCCAAGGGAGGCTGTTTTGTTTTCCCAAGAAAGACTCGGAAAAGCTCAGAGTCATTCTGGACTTGTCGCCACTCAACAAGTTCATAGTGAATTGAAAATTCAAGATGCTAACACTGCAACACATAAGGACCTTACTGCCCAAGAGGGCATACTCAGTCTCTATAGACTTGTCAGACGCCTATTGGCACATTCCAATCAGCCGTCGACTCTCCCCCTACCTAGGGTTCAGGCTACAACAGAGACTGTACGCCTTCAGAGCCATGCCATTCGGGCTAAACATAGCCCCAAGGATTTTCACGAAGCTTGCGAGCGCAGCTCTCAAACAATTACGCCTAAAGGGAATTCAGGTAGTAGCCTACCTGGACGACTGGCTGGTGTGGGCAGCATCCGAGACCGAATGCTTGCAACCTTCCAGTCAGGTGATCCAGTTCCTAGAGTACCTAGGCTTCAAGATCAACAGAAAAAAGTCTCGACTTTTTCCATCCCAAAAGTTCCAGTGGCTGGGAATCCACTGGGACCTTTTGTCACACAGTTTCTCCATCCCGACGAAGAAAAGAAAGGAGATAGCGGGCTCTGTCAAGAGACTTCTAGATTCCGAAAGGATATCAAGACGCGAACAGGAGAGGGTACTAGGCTCTCTCCAGTTTGCTTCAGTGACAGACCCAGTACTAAGAGCACAGCTAAAGGATGCAACCGGAGTTTGGAGAAGGTATGCATCAAACGCGCGAAGAGACCTGAGAAGACCAGTGCCGCCTCGGCTACGTACTCTTCTCAGACCTTGGTCCCAAGCCAGACATCTAAAGAAGTCGGTTCTTCTTCAGCCACCTCCCCCGTCGATGACGATTCACTCAGACGCCTCAAAGGAGGGATGGGGAGGTCACTCTCATCGGAAAAAAGTCCAGGGGACTTGGTCCAAGCTATTCAGGACCTTTCATATAAACTTTCTAGAAGCTATGGCAGTGCTCC
>NC_090744.1:76062794-76065294 GCF_036898095.1 Palaemon carinicauda | reverse complement strand
GTGTCAAGTATCTGCTTGTGAAGTCAGACAAGTTTGACGTACTGTAAGAAGCTCATCTGTCCACTGGGCGCAGAGGAAAAAGGAAATTGCATCACATAGTATTGAAAAGTATTTTAACAAGAGTCTAAAAATTTTTCGTCATTTGTGTAAAAGAGTGAAACATGCCAGAAAAGAAAACAAAATCAAATAAGGGAATTGTCGCCCGGCCTTTGAAAAGTAAGACATGCTAAAACAAGGACAGATCGATCTTATGGTTACGGAATCAAACCTTGGACGTGGATGTCCATACATTTCAAACTATCAGGATCATTTCTCAAAATTCCTCATCCTTATGCCAATGAAGTCTAAGACAGCAGCAGAAACAGCATTCACACATGATTTCCTAACCATATACACTCTAATAGTCTGCGCACATAATAGATTTGACACCATAAGAAAATATGTTCAATGCTCTTCTTCCTTTACCCTTTGCATTTGAACAAAACAATTACTCGCGTCCGTATAAGACTCGAGAATATTCTCGTTTTCGCTATAGTGGGAAATGCCCAAGTGACGTCTTTGGTCACATCTTCTTTCAGCCTTTCAAATGTTTATATCATCTGATCATCCTATTCAAATATTGTACCATTTCACTTACCTGTCCATTGATTGAATGGCTTCCTCATACCTGAATAATCTTCAAAAAAAAAAAAAACTAACAAACCCAATCAAACAAGTAAACCTCAAAATCCATACAAAGTCTGGATACATGGAAATTACTTCACATTATTCCAAAAGTTATCTCTCTTCATTAAAACTGATTTACCCACCAGAGCGCTAAGAAATTTCATCTAAATGACCAAACACTTACACATTTGAATATTAACTCTAACACCACCTTCTATTGACTGCTTTAACACCACCTTAAGTGACTGCTAAACTACATAAGTTCATCAACAATCTTACTTGCAATGAAAATATCATCTATAAAAACAGCCACTTTTTATCAAACAAACTAAAACAAAATAACAATCATCGCTCTCTGGAAGTCGGTAAGCGCATTTATAAGGCCATCAAACTCGTGTATACCCCATATCTTTCTCCTAAAATTTTCAATTATTTTTATCAAATTTGTTACTGCCAAATATTTATACTTTTCACTAATGTTTTTTTCCCCTACTACTGAGCAATGCAACTTTTACAATAATAACCTCACTTACATTGCATTATAATTTTATCATTCAAGTTAAATTCGACCAACATATTCCTATTCATTGTCTTCTCTATCATATTCACCCCTCCTTTTAACTCATTTACACTGAACATTATACTCATGATATATATATATATATATATATATATATCATATATTCATATATATATATATATATATATAAATATATATATATATATATATATATATATATTTATATATATATATATATATATATATAATCTTAATCTTCATCATAATCTCCTACGCCTATTGATGCAAAGGTATTCGGTTACATTTCACCAGTTGTCTCTATCTTGAGCTTTTAATTCAGTACTTATCTTACTTTGCAATTCATAGTCCTCAGCCATATAGGCTTTGGTCTTCTAACTGTTCTTGTGCCTTTTGGAGCCCAGATGAACGTTTGGTGAACTAATCTCTCTTAGGGAGTTCAAAGAGCATGCCAAATCCATCTCCATCTACCCTTCATCATGAGCTCATCCACATATGGCACTCGAGTAATCTCTTATAATTTCATTTCTAATCCCGACTCACCACTTCACTCACAATATCCTTCTGAGGGTTTTGTTCTCAAATCTACAAAATTTATTTTAGATTGATACGTATCATACTGTGACTCATGTCCAGAGAGTAATACCTATTCCACTAAACTGATATAAAGTCTGATTTTTATATAATTGCTGGCGATTTTACTTCCAAATTGTACATGATATAGCTATTGTCTCATTTGCCTTTTTCATACTTTCAATAAACTCTAATTATAAAAACCCTATACGGGAGATAATAGTTCCTAAATACTTAAATGATTTTAACTTAATAAACCTTCCCCCTTCCGAAGATATTTCATTACCATTGCATACTCTGTTCTTATCACCTTTTTCTTTCTTCTATTTTTTTTCAGCAAAACCTTGTGTGATATTTCATGTATTCTGGTAAGCAAGCATTGTAACTCTTGTGGTAATCTTCTAACAAGGACAGCATCATTAGCGTACTCTATGTCTTCTAAATTTTTATCACGAATTATTCTCCACCATATCTGATTGTTCTATGCATGGCAAAACCCATGAGAAGGATAAACAACACAGGTGATAACACATTTCTTTGGAGTACTCCGGTGTTCACTTGAAATTCCTATGATAAACTCCATTAACCATAATTTTGTACTAGCTATGCTTATAAATAGACAAATTCATATTCACATATTTAAGAGGAATTCCATAATAACGCAGGACTCTCCACAGAATTGGCCGGTGCACGCTATCAAAGGCTTTTCATATTCCACAAATG
>NC_090744.1:76037794-76055294 GCF_036898095.1 Palaemon carinicauda | reverse complement strand
AGTCCTACAACTGAACTTGAGAAGGATTACTGTATCTGTTTCCTAGTTGTATGACGACGAGGAGTATGATGAAGAAAGTGGCTATTGAAGAAGAAAAAGAAATTGAAGGAGCGATGAACTTGTTTTCCAAGGAAGAGGATACCCTTGATGGTATGCAAGAAGAAAAAGACTTACAAGAGATAGAAAACTAAGCATTAGAAGAAGGACAAGTGTGTAGGAAAAGGCTGATAGGATTACAGCCGAAGGATGCAACGTTAACTGAGTTATTGTACCATGCAGTAGATGAGACGGAGGCACATCAGCCTCCGACCTTTTATTATGTTAAGGATGGGTTGCTTATGAGAAAGCATAGGCCTGCTGATATCCCTGGGAATGCCGAATGGGGGATATATTATCACATATCAATTCCGGCACCGTTGAGAAGACAAATGATCTCCGTAGCATACGAGACAGGGAATATGGGGATAAGTAAGATGAAGGAGAAGATTATGAAATATTTTTTCTGGCCTGGCCTGCATATGGACATGAGCCATTTTTGCCGTGCATGTCATGTATGTCAAAAGGCTGGAAAGCCGAACGAGTATATTAAGAAAACTCCCTTAAACAGTATAAAAATGCGAGGAGAATCCTACAGCAAGGTAACGATCGACATTGTGGGATCTTTTCCGGGGACAAAAAAAAAGGTCACAAATATATGTTAACCTAGATGTTACCAGTGACGAGATACCTTGAAGCTATACCCGTCTGGAACATCAGTGCCAAAATAATGGCAGAGATGTTACTAGACTTTTTTTTTTACTAAGTATAGTATTCCGGAAATCATTTAAAGTGACCCAGGAATGAATTTCACGTAAAAATACTTTCAGTTCGTAATGTAACTGTTGGATGTGGAATAACAACTATCAATTGCTTATCATCCGGAAACCCAAAGTGAAATAGAGAGGTTTCATAGAAAAAAATCCTAAAACTCTGGGTTTTTTGTTCTCCCACAAAGATAAACTTCCGACTTTGATGCGGTCTTTGGTGGTATATTGCTTTACTTGCCCGAAATGTAAGATCGGGAAATACGGGGGAGCCACCAAAAGATTGCTCAAAGTCAGAATCGATTCTCATCTCGGAGTCAGTCACCGTATGGGATGTACATTGAAAACGAAAGAATTTTCTAATATACGAGAACATTGTAATAAATGTAAAACATCGTTTTCATATAAGGATTTTCACATTGTCACCCAAGAGCCCAATGACTATTCTCTCTCTGTTTTGGAGTCGTTAGCAATCAAAGAGCTTGTGCCCCCATTAAATGGTCAGACTTCTTCCACAATTCTATATATAGCATAGTTGACGTCCTCCTTTCCAAACCGGACAACGTCACTCAGTTTTTTAGCTCCATAAAGATAGGTACTTTGAGCATTCTTCACTTTTTAATTATATATATATATATATATATATATATATATATATATATATATATAATATATATATATACTTTTTTTTCAGTTCATTTTTTAAATGATTATGTTTAACTTTTACGTTGTTCTACTTATATTAATATTAATACTGAATCTTTTTTAATTTGTATATTTTGTATATTTTACAGCCCTGATGATGAGACCCAAAGTCTCGAAAATTCGGAAAATAAATGTATAATGCTACGCTGGCTTTTCTCCATCCTATTTATACTATATATATATATATATATATATATATATATATATATATATATAATACTTGTAATTGTTTGGTAATTATATCGAGGTACTAGGTTTGAGTTGAAATTATTACTATTTTAGACTATATTTCTCCAAATAGAGTTGATATAGATATTTTCAAAGAACTATTCATAAGAAATAGATTATCCCATATAATTTTGATTCTGAACGGAAAACGGAATTAGAAAGACAGTCTTAACAAAATCTCTAGGCGTGGAGTATCGACTATTATTTTAATTTTACACATATTGCAACGGTTTATTTCGGAATAAAGTTAATATATCTATAGTTTCAGAGTAATGGCTTGTATACCATCTCTGAAAGAAGGAACTAATTTTATGACACTTAGGTAGCAACATAATTAACTGCATCAACAAAGAAAGAGGAATATATATATATATATATATATATATATATATATATATATATATATATATAATTGATGGCATTTTCGCTTCTAGAAAGCTTGAGGTCTAGCAGAAAGGCGAAGGAAAGCAGATACTTCAGCATTTGGACAGTTTATTGGCTAAGCTTTCGGGAACAACATTTCCCATCATCGGAGCTAAAAAAGTGAATGTAAAACACAGGTCAATAGACATTACGTTAGTCAATATAATTCTGTTAAAAAGGCAAGAATTATAATAAATACATCGAAATACTTAAAAAATTAAGTGGATGAAATATACAAAAGAATTATAAATTAAACCATATAAATAAAGTTAAAAATTAAAACGTTAAAACATTAAATGAATGATATAGTAAAAGAGCAATATCGAAATCAGAACAAATACACACAGAAAACTTTAAAGAAGAATTCACAAAACATCATAGATATGGGAATCAAAATAATAATACACAGAAATAACCTGGAATAAAAGAAAAAACAGACAAAATAATATAAACTCTGGATAAGAAAGAAACACACCTAATATGGAAAAAAAAATCCAAGACTGAGACATGGAAGGACGGGGAGGTTTAGACGTTAGAGCATGTAAGTAATGGTTTGAAGATTAAGCGGGGAAAGTCGTTAGGCAATATGTAAAGGAACAGAGGTTGTTGAGTGATTGAGAGTAGGGGATAGCTGTTTAATGAAAAGAGATTCTAGGGTAGGTAGAGAATAGCTATTGGGGGATTGGGCTAGAATTTTGAAATGAGAATAGTTAATCAATTGCTTGCATTCTAGAGCGTGATTCCGTATGGAAGAAAATTCTTTTTTATTTAAAATACAACCTGTACGGTGACTGACTCCTCTATGAGAGTCGATGCGGATCCTCAAGAGACGGTTGGAACAACCAATATAGGTTCCTAAAGGACAATTGTATAAATAAACAATCGAGGACCGCATCAAATCTGGTAGAGTTTCTTTGAATGTGAACATGCTGCCTATGGATAGTGGATATTTGAATACAAACTTAAAATTAACATATGGATACAAATTAGAAAGATCTTTCTCAAGTTTACATTTAACATTTTTATAGTTATAAATAAATGGTAGAGACACATACATATGCTTTTTGGTACGTTTAGTACGGTGGCTTTCGGAGTAAAAACGTTATCTAAAAACTGTTTTGTAAATTTATCAAATACGTCACATGGATAAAAGTTCCTAATAAAATACGATTTAAAAATTTAATATCCTCGTGGAATCTACCCCAATCTGAAGAAAGATTAAAAGCTCTATAAATTAATGTTTACATGAGTTTACTTTAAATGAAATCGGACAGTGACTAAAAAAGTTTAACCCAAGTCCTGTAAAAGTTTGTTTTCTAAAAATGCCAGTACTAAATGCACCATTACAACGTGAAATCTTAATATCTATAAAGGAAAGTTGATCATTATGTTCGGAGTCCAAAGTGAACTTAATATTTGAATGAAATGAGTTTATGTACTCTAAAAACAAAGTGGCATGGTGTCTATCTCTAAAAAGAACAAATGTGTCATCGACAAAACGTCTATAAAATAGGGGTTTAAAGGACACAGGGCACTGATCAATGAACAACTTTTCTAGGTGGCACATAAATATATTTGCAAAGGTAGGGCCCAAGGGAGAACCCATTGCCATACCATCGACCTGCTTGTAAACTTTGTTATTGAAAATAAAGAAAGTTTCTGTTACGGCAAGTTCAAGTAATTTTCTAAAAGAGTTAACGTTAAAACCATGAAATAAGGAAGTCGGGTTGGGAAATAGTTTAGTTAAAATAATGTCTATTGTTTCTGATAGTGGAATATTAGTAAATAAAGAGGTAACATCATAACTGACCATAAAACTGTTGGGATCTTGCTGGAGAATATGAGGTACAAACTGAGATGAGTTTTGCAAGGTGTAAGCACTGGAAGCAAGATCACTGAGTAGAGGGACTAAAAATTTAGCTATACCAAAATTAGCGGAGTTGTAAGCAGCTAGAGTGGGACGTAATGGTATGTCAGCTTTGTGAACCTTGGGTAAACCATATAAAACGCTGAAGGATGAACCAGTGCTATACAGGGAACGGTATGTTTCTTCTGATAAAAAGGATTCATCTTTGAGTTGTTTAAGGTTACGGTTGATTTTGTCCTCTACTTTATAAATCAAACTAAATTCTGGAGACCCAATTTCACAAAATTTACTATTGTCTGAAAGAATGTTAAGCATTTTGTCGGTATAATCCTGTTTATTGAGAAGCACCACACCTTTACCCTTGTCAGGGCGACATAAAATGATATCACTACGTAGTGATAATGACTTTAGAATATTAAAATCTTCTTTCTTGAAAAATGGAAACCATGTAGGTGACTTTAAAGAGGAATAAGCTTCATGGGCAATATTTTGAATCGATTGACGGACTTTTTCTAGATTATTAACATAGTAAGTCAAAGAACTCTGGCATTTTATACATGCAATTGTCGTGCGAATTCGGACGCTATACATTTTAATAGACATTTATTCCTAATAAATGACTAAATGAGTTAACCAGTAAAACGAATGTAGAATGACAATGGAATTATACACATAATGAATACAGAGACTATATTTCTTTCTTGAAAGAAAACGAAATGATGAGTGCCACTCTCAGATTGAAGAAAAATTTTTATAATAAAATTTCTTTTCATGATCTCTGTACCAGTTACATTCTATCGACACTGTATACTACGTACACACGGCACTAGTGCTATCTCTATAATTCCACACCTGGGATTTTAAACAGAATTAGTGTGAGCATGGTAACGCTCATTTAAAGGAGGTCACCCTAAAAGTGATGACCCCCTTCTCCCTTTAATTGACAGTCCCCGTCAATTAGCTGTTCATCGCAGAATTAAACGGCAGGTTTTAAAACACTACCTGCCGCCGTCAGTTCATGGGCCTGCTTAGCATAGTGTTTGTAGAACACTCTGGATGATTTCCATCCAGTATATAAGCGAAGTCGCTCGAAGTCCATATACTGAAAAAAGTTCAGTGATGAAGCAATTTTTCTCGGATCATGACCTGCGGGAGTACTGTCAGGATCCGCTCTACAAATAAAGTAGGTGAGCTCCACCCTCAGTTGTTTCAGGGATAAGTTTGATCCAGAGGTTTCTCCTTTAAAGAGCTGTCTTCCCCTGAAGTATGAATTTCTACGAAGATAGACCTTTAGACACTCTACAGGACATAGAGAGACATCTTCCTTCAGAGGGCAGATTCTCCGTGGACCCCACCTCTCAGTGGGTAGCTCGTTCTTAACAAGAAAGGTTGGATCAAGAAAAAGATTCAGTTCTCCCACTTCTGTGAATTGAATGTGGCCCTTATCTCTAGATAGGGCCATTATTTCACTAGCTCTAGCCCCGGAGGCTATAGTGAACAGAAAGATAACCTTTTGTCTTAGATCCTTAACGGAACAATCTTCATTGTTCACCGATTAGGCATAATGTAGGACCTGGTCCAAAGACCAGGAGATGGGCTTTGGTGGTGCTGCAGTCCAAAGCTTTGCACATGCCTTCGGAATCTTATTAAAGATTTCATTCGCCAGATCCACTTGAAAGGCATATAGAAGAGGTCTAGTCAAGGCTGACTTGCACGTAGTTATCATGTTGGCCACCAGACCTTGATTATGAAGGTGGAAAAAAGACAGACCGAAGTTCATTGGAATTTTTTTCGGTCCTTTTCTTTTCACGAACGCAATCCACTTTTTCCAAGAATACTCATATTGTCTTCTAGTTGACTTAGACTTGTATTCTTCTAAGAATTCTATATTGCCTTCTGATATCCCAAATCTTTTTCTAACCGCTAGGGCAAGAAAATCATGAAATGAAGTGTTCGGGTTCTCCATGATAAAACGAAGGCAATTAATTTCGGAACCTTCTGAAATAGACCTAGGTTCAGAACAAGGGCTAGCCCAAGCTCCAGTTCCTTCATTACGGAGGACAGATTGCTCTTGGACTACTTGGAAACCAATAGAGCTACTCCCCCTTGGAAGTATCTGAGCCTGTTGAGGAACTTCAGCAGGTGATTGGGTGGGATGAACGGGAATACCTGAGTCCATCCCTTCCATTCTAGAGACATGCTGTCTATGAACTCCACTAAAGGATCCTTGTATGGGGATACATATCGAGGTAGTTTCTTGAAGACGCTCGTGATGAAGAGATCGATCTGCAGTTCCGGGACTTGTTCCCATCTGGGAGGGAATAGGTGTGCTTCCATGAACTATTCCTACTCTATCTGCTTGAACCAAAATAGAGCATCCACTCTCACATTGTGGGTCAATTGTATATGAACTGCTGACAGGTGCCATCCCTTTAAGAAAGGGATGGGTAACTTCACCTAGACTGTATGAGACGTTCCATAGCATTGTAGATTGCGACGTCTCATTATCGCTTCGGTGTCCCAGAACAGTCGTAGGAAGTCTAATCTGTGTGGAGAGAGCTTCCCCTCTCAGGACAGGACCAGCATAGTCATGGGATTCTCGGGCTTTGACTTTTGTTAGAGAAGCGATTAAAGGGGGACCGATATCGGTCTTTTTAGATCTCTTCGAGCGTTTGATGCGTATTTTCTCCAAGCTCTTGACGCATCTTTCTGCTGTGCTTTTAGCACTAGGTCTGTCACTATTGCGAACTGGGGTGAGTTCAGAGCTTCTCCCTGTTAGCGTCTTGGAAATCTGACTGATTATCTGAGGCTCTTGACCGACCTTGCGATCTCCTATTATATTCCCAAGGGAAAGGAGGGTTGATGTGACCACAGGCATCATTGGTTTTTCAGCCATTGAAACCTTTAAGCTTGAGAGAATCGAGACTTCTAGAAGCTTATCTTGCATCAGCGATGTCCCGGGAACCGGGTCATTTCCTTGGATCCACATAGACCAGCCACTTCGGGTGCTGCCCACCCCAGACTCTCGTCCAGGTACATTGTTGCCTGAACCATTTCTAGGCTTGGTTTTTATGTGACTAAGTCTGCCAATCCTATGAAGATATTCAGGACTGTGTCTAGTCTGACATGTGTCTTTCCTGGGATGTACGTTACTATCGGTAACTTGAATCCTTGATATGAGTGGAAGGGGTGATTGTCTGGAAGTTGCCAAAGGACACCTTTCAGGTTTGACAAGACTACAAACACCCCTTTTTGAAATAAAGTCCATATGTTCAGAAAGATTAACATTTTGAACTTGCTGTTTTATATGAACTTGTTGAGTGGCGACATGTTCAAATTGACTCCGAGATTTCTTGAGTCCTTCTTGTGAACACAAAACAGCCTTCTCTGGAACTTGATGGACTATAGTTTCCTTACCACCTGTATGCACTAGAGCTCTCAGGTATACTCCTCCAGGAGGGTTTTGGATTGTAGGAGAAGGTAAGGAAATGATGGTGGAGACATTTCTGTTTCCCATCATAGTCCCATCTTGATTAGGCCTTGGACACCAAGGATCAAAGGTCTGTCGATCCTGAAGGAACCTCCCTCCTACCAAAAGCATCTTCATGCTTCGAGTAATCAGTAGGTTTAAACTTTTGACCACCTGTCTGTGTCACCGTGGTCACTGGAACTGTGGGATGTTGTTGAACAACCCGGATATTTCCAGCTTTTCCCGTCTTCTTATTAGGTTGGGGACCCACAACCATGGAAGAATTTCTCTTTGAAAGGATGCCCCACTTTTGGAGAAGACTTATGTTCTCCATGGTGGTGCTCTTAATCACTAACACTTTCCTCACTACCTCGTTTGGGAAGAGGTCTTTACCCCAGATGTTGGAAGATATTAGCTTCCTTGTTTCGTGTTTCACTGTTGCAGCAGCGAACACAAACTCTCTATATGCTCTCCTAGCCTTTATAAAAGCGTAAAGATTTTTCACTAAGGGAGCCATGTGCATTTTGGCTAGGACCATGAGCATGTCTGAGGTATTTTGATAGGTTGAACACAACTCTATGTAGTTTTGTAGAGAAAGGGAGGCTACAAGTCTCTCCTTTGTCTCTTGTTCATTATTCAAGAGAAACTCTGATAGTTTAGGGAGACGTTCGTTACATTGTCGACTGGCGACATCCACATCTAATCTACCTACTGAGAAAGTTAAATGGACTTCCTTCCAGTCCTTCTCCTGTCTGGGAAAGGCTGGTGACAGAGGCTTGCACTCCTCGAGTGCAGGACATGGCCTACCCGCCTCCACTGCCTTGGCAACAGATTTAAATGCCTTCCCCATAAAGGGTAATGAGATTGAAGCAGGAGCAAGAAAGGAAGGGTGCCTGTTATCCAGTGAGAATACCTTCGACTCCAAGTAACCCACCTTTTTCAGGCTACTTGACAGGTTAGCCTGTGCCTTATCATGGTCGAGAATCAAGACCTCGTTCTATTCCGTTCCTTTTCTTGACTTTGGTTCATACCTCAGTCGAACAAAAGAATTAGGGAAAGCATCAAAGCTTGGCCAAAATTGGATTTTGTCCAAAGGAACAGCACCCATCTTCTCTGAGATGTAGAGTTTGCCATTAAAATCAGCATCAGCTCCGCAAACCTCCAGGATGTCGGTAGGTCTTGATCCATGGGTCGTTTGAATGACCCTTGGGAAGCGACAAGAGAAGCTTTGCGAGGCTCTATCTTGCATTTTACTTCCTGTTTTTTGTTTTGTTTACGAAAGATCTCTATTAGGTTATTCACTTCGCCAAATAATTGCTCCATTCCATCTAATAGAGGGGTAGAAGACGAAGATGTCGATGTCAATGGCTCTAGAGCCGGCATAGGTGGAGGTTATTCCAACACTACATTTTCCCCTTCTACCCCTGGGCACTTCCTGCCCTCCTTCCCGAAGGCTATCTGGCCGTAGGGGGATGTAATTGGTGCCTAAGGCACCACTATTTCCTTACTTGCCTTCGGAAATAGTAGCTTACGCATCCTATCATTAGGTAGGTAAGGTCCCGGAGAGATTTTCTGGAAGCCTCTTACACAGTTGCGTAATTTGGATTGAGTTGTATCCCTAGTCTCTATAGACTTGGGATTCTTGAAACCTTCAGACATTAATATCCGACATATATTGAAAACCTGTGGGTTCCAATAATGTAGGTATTCGGAAATAATATTGCAGGGGGGCATGAAACCTGCAAGTATTATGACCATAAAATACTTATTCTTGGCCTTGCAGAAGATTGCAGCACAAGTCATCTGGTGTTCCTCCTGTAAAGAAAAGAAAACAGAATGAGCAAATAATGGATTATATCACTGATAATCAACATGCAAAAGTCATATTTTTACAGAATAGCTTAAGATAGTAAGCTATGGAGGGTTACTAGGAAACATACTTGTGTACTTGTGTACCCCTTGCAAGCAAATGCTGTTACCTCCCCTCAGTATTAACTATAGGGAGATTCCTCTATCAAGGAACTGTAACTAAAAGGGCTCTTACCCCTAGGGGTAGAGAAGTACAAATTCACTGTGCCTTTTTATTCTTAACACTGTGGGGTCAGGATGACTGATTCTCAATCAGAATATTGAAGAAATACTATTTTTCAATATAGGAGCGGTACCAGCAGAAGCTCGCACAAGGGTACCCAAGCTATGTAAGAAATAACTAGTGTATAATCGTACTGTAGTTTTCTATTTGCAGTATATATTTATTGCAAATTACTGGCTACTGTACAATTACATATTGTAGTTCAGCCAGTATGCTGCTTTTGTAGCAAGCATTTGACAGCGCGGTCCAGCTGTCATGACGCCAACTGGACTAGGGAAAAAAAAAGATATATTTGTGTATCCCACCCAACCTATTTGTCGTGGCCTTCCTCACAATATTAAATCATAGAGTCTCCTGATCAGGGAGACTCAAGGATAAAGGCTCTTCCTTTTAAGGGTTAGGAGTGTAGCACCCCGGCCTTGAAAATATTTAATATTGTAGGGTAATCCTAAAACTGATTTATAATCTGAATATTGAATAAATTATATTCATTCAATATGGGATTGGGCTCAGCAAATACATGTGTAGGGATACCCAAGAAATATTAGAAATAACTACTAGTAAAATATAGTAGTTTTCGATCTGCAGTTTATTCTATACTGCAGATATACTGGCTACCTGTATAGCATATACTGTAGTTCAGCCGGCATGTCACCATCATAGCTAGATCTTGCCGGCATGTCCAGCATTCTAGCTAAAAGAGAGAGAGATATAGCAAGTAGTAAAGGTTACTCCTTACTGTGTATGTATACAGTAATTATGGAAGTAAAAATCTAATTTTACTGACTTTCTCAAGAAATTAGGTTCAAATGGAAGGGGAGAATGTACCATTCAGGCTTCCATCCAGCTACAGTACTGTTGCCGGCAAGGTGGCGCTGATACACTGCCGGCTGGCTAGCCTCCGGCAGTACCAGCACCAGCACCTATCTGTGCTGGCCTGGCCGGCGGTACTCTGCCAACAGAACCTGTGGCTAGCAGTCCAAGGGAGAGCTGAAGAACTTTGGGAACAGAAGGGACCTCCCACTCACAGCCATCTTGGCTGCGGGCAGTCACCAGCCACCGGCAGAGACCATAGTTGCCGACAGATGATGTGGCTACCGGCAGTATGCATTGCCGCCGGCAGCCGTCATGGCCGCTGGCAGTTGAAAGACACATGGTTACCGACATTCAACATGGCTGCTGGCATTTGTCATGGCTGCCTGCAGTTAATATAGCTACAGGCAGCCGGACAACGGCCGTAGAGAGGGAGTTTGGCCGGCCCCGGCAACCCACCGGCTACGGTAAGGTTGCAGGATGCCGGCCCAGAGAAAGACAATGGCTCGGCCATCATAAAGTGGACATAGGGGGAGGGAACAGGGTCCTGTATAGGGTGTAGAAGGAGCTGGCAAAGTTGCCAGTCCTACCACACCTTAAAGAAACTCTGTTTCAGTATCGTCGGTATCCTAGGTGACAGGAGAGACTCAGTTCTCCAACCTATTGATTGCCAATACAGTTAAGAAGACGGCGGCATTACCGTCTCCTCTCAACAAGGGAGAAGCAGAGTTCTAGTGCCGCCACCATCCTAGGCAAAAGAAGAATATTATTCTTCACCCTAGGGGACTGCAAGCACAGTACTAGTCTTCTAGACCGCAAGGAGAAGATGGTATCCTACCACCACTTCAAGTGCGACTAGGGAGGGCTAGCCTCCAATGTCGGCAGCCTAGCCAGCGGGGGAATGATGGTCAATCCTACAACCCATTCACCCTGCCGGCAGGTCGCTGACACAAGACTAAATACTCTGAGATTCTGACTGAATTCCAAAACCTGCTGGTATACCACAACCTGCGGTTAAGGGAAAAGACAGAAAAACCCTAGGCTAGTCATGCCTGAATAAAATCTATGGCCGACCCACTAGGGTTGTAGCCTGAAGTTACACTCAGAGGAAGGAGAGATTTCCCTTAAATCTCCATGAAGACGTGTAATGTTTCATATAATTCTAGGAGATATCTATCTCCACTTGAATTGAAAACAATACACGAGGGTAACCGGGAAATGTCTGAATGTATAATAAAACGCCTAGGTTAGGTTACCTAGGCGAGACGAGATCTCGGTTACCTAACTCACCGAAACTCTAACTATACGATCGACATAGATAAGGAAGTTATACACATTATAAATATCTTTACAAGTATAATTTGCCTCAATAGCTTACATAATTAAAAATTAATTAATGCTATTTAAAACCTTGGAAGTCATTCTACTAACTAAATATCACATGCCTAATGAACGACAGCGCCCATGGCGCCTTCGGTAACAGGCCTAGCTCCTAAGCACAGTAAATTACTCTAATCTCACTGTGAAACAGGAGCTAAAATATACTCATAGTAAAGACCCAATACCTAACTTTCCAGAGGCGGAACAAGATGGAGAATGCATAATTATAATCCTGCAAAATGATCAAAAAAGTTAGATCACCATGGAACACCACTGAGCGAAATCGCTACAAAATAAGGAATGTCCGCCATCTTGGAGATGGCGCTGTTGTCATACTCAATAGTAGTACGAGAACGGGGGTAACCGTGATACGGCTCCCCTTCTATTCTGCCACACCCCCCTCGAAGCGTAAACGCTATTAGGGGTGCAGATTGCTATGTGGCGTGTCAAGAATACGTCCTCTGATATTATGCGATATCCTTGAGAGAAAATTTAAGGATATTCGTGCCAGGAGTTAGAATTCAGGATACCTAAGGGTAAAATTCTCTGGGAATATCACTGTAGTACATATATCCCCTAGGAAGCTACTTCAAGGAACTTCCATCAGGACGACATGGCTTGAGCCCAAAAAGGTATTGTATCACACGTGTTTCATACACGCTTCTACATTTTAACGGATTTGATTGCTATCTTATCACACGCTCTTTCCTGTACTGTTAATAACTTACTTGTATAAACTTCATAGTTCATATTTTTTTTTTTTTTGCTCGTAAGTCATAGCATTTAAGATCGATATCGGTTTAATAAAGTTTAGTTGCATTCATCTCACCTCTCAGTTAGCACCTAACTGGCGCCTCACATATTATATACATTATTAGAAAATTCTTAAGTTTATGACTGATGATAGTTTGAGGAAAATATGGTGGTGAATATAACACAAAGGAATGTAACTCCCAAATTGTAAAATTTATACTTTGCACTAAGAAATTGGTTAATTATATGACCTATTATCATGTATCTATTGAAACTACTGGACTGAAACCAGAGAAAAAAGGTGTGTTGTACTCTTTATCAGGGGACCATGAAGCCAGCAACCGTTTCTAATCCCAACAGGGCCCACTCTACACCTCTATATTCCATGTAACTACCGTTAGCGCCCATTCGTCTGTTAACGTTTACTAATGCATACATTACTATTAAACAATATCAGTCGATATGTATGGCTTTTTATGTAAATTTAGTTTTATATGAAGCTATAACTTCGTGTAGTGAATTTATACAGAATACAAATATATCAATTTCTTAATATGATTTTAAATTTACCTGAAAATATTTCATAATTTTCTTATACTTCCAATCATCTTTATTATCAGTAAACTGTGAAATGAGAAAATAAAATATTCATTCATTTTGCTCCTAACATAAGGCTTTCCTGCGTTAGACTATTCATAATATATTCCTTAATTTACTTTGTTTTTACCTACATTTCACTGAATTATTTTCATTATATTCTTATCATTAATGACCTAATATTTTATATTTGGATTTATATTTTCAAAAATATATCTAATACGTTTGGTCCTTTTTGTAAATGATTGCTGAAGTTATATTCATATATTCTATGTAATAATATGTAAAATTATGCTTTTGCAATAATTTAAAGTATAGCTAATATGAGTATTTTAGCTTATATATATTTCTTTATTTCACACGGTTTTAAAAACAATAACGCAACATTTATATTATGTATGAGAAATATAAGGAAGTTATATTTCATATATGTATGAAATTTTTTAATAAAACTTTTTAATCTACGGTGAAAGGTGAAACTGAAATTTTCATATAAAAACACTACACTTTAAATGGAAACGCAGTTTATAACTACATTTATGTCTTCACCAATAGAAAAACGTTGCATCCTTTCCCACTGTTCATTTTCGTGCCAGATAAACGGATTAGGGAAATAAGATCAAAGTTGAATATGAATTTCTGGATGAAAAAGAGAGATAAAGAGTCAAGGTGGAAATTATTATTATTTTTTTTTTATTATTATTATTATTCTTGGTTAAGGATTCAATATTTAGCACCGAACAGAAATAAAGGTAGATGCATAGAAATCTTCAGGTATTGCATAATGTTTCCATAAAAGCTCACTACAAACTAACATTTCAATACATTGAGAGAGAGAGAGAGAGAGAGAGAGAGAGAGAGAGAGAGAGAGAGAGAGAGAGAGAGAGAGAGAGAGAGAGAGAGAGAGAGAGAGAGGTTAAAGCAAAGTGAAAAATTGCAAAATTATGTTCCTAACGTGAAAATATTCTCTCTTGCAATTTTCCCGAAGATCTTTCATGCATACCAGATGATGTTATTTTGAACTCCGTCTTTCCTTTCCAAATTAACAAAATCTTTCCTCGTGTCTATCTCTTTTTGGAATCAAATATCCACCAGTAAGCTTGACTTGACAAGCTTCTCTCCATGTATATTTCATTCTTACGGATATTGTGACTAAAACTGAAAGAAGAGAAATCTATTCTACCTAAGAGAGAGCTGTATAACCTTTTTTTTTTTTTTGCCGGGAGTAGTCTATGATTATCCTTCTTTCTAGGAGAGAACATTGATAATATACTTGCCAAATAGGTAATATTTTTTTTCTTGAATTGTCAGATAAAAATAAGTAGTTTTTGGAGACGAAAATATTATCGCTCCAAATTTCAGTTGACGTAAACTTTTTTTTTCTTTTTCTTTCATTCAGAAGAGTCAATTTCATTATTCTAACTCATACACGAGAACTCTATAGTTTGTTTGATTAAAAAGATGTTATCTAATTCATAATTTCCTGAGAAATTAGTTAATGTGATATGAGGATACATAATGAAGTTTTTTTATGCCTAGGTATAGAGCATTCTTGCAGATATTTGTTGTAAAATTCAACCAGTTTTAAAACAATGAAACATCCCCCATCTCTTATTAATCGAATGTTAGGTAATCTTCTCCTGGTGCTTTACCACATTTCATGCCATTTAATGATTTCCTTTCTCTTCATACTGTTACATTTGGTACCGGCTCATATTCCTGAAGCCACCGCGGCCAACCGGGACATTTCTGGATAGAGTTCTCTCTCTCTCTCTCTCTCTCTCTCTCTCTCTCTCTCTCTCTCTCTCTCTCTCTCTCTCTCTCTCTCTCTCTCTCTCTCTCTGATATAAAGTGTATATACTAAATGTTATCGAAACTAAGTGGGTGTGGTCATCACGCCCTGGGCAGATTTATATAATTATCTATATCTATTTAAATATGTATGGATTTTTCTTATTTTTTCCCGATTTTACATTGAACTAGGAGGATATTAAAAAAGAAAAAGTTTCCTGGCAATGTACGGGCAATTAGAATTCTCAGAGAAGAGTTTCCCTTTCCGTATCCTACTAGATAAAAACCGTGGACAGACTCAATGCACTACTAGAAGGACTTTTTAAAGAGCTAAACTGCCGGAGTATTTGTTGATTGCAATATGACAATGATGAAGTTTACCAAGAATGAGCAAGAAAATGACTGGCCACTACATATGCAAGTAATGATTGAAATTATGCTATTATTCTTTGCTGCTGGTCATCAGAATTATGCAAGACAAGGCATATATTATCTGCTAAGTATGGAGGTTACCCATATTGAAGTCAGAAAGAAATTCTTGAAAGGTCACCATACCATGCACCACATTTTTAGCATCTACTATGGTGTCTGGACAGATATGGTTATTGAAACAACATACTTTACTTGTGGTAATGGCATGGTTGGTCAAATATGACTGAGCTGACATTGAAATCTGAAATTCTCCTCTATCCAGCCTCCTATGCTAACTACACGGCCACATTTTCCACAATTCAGTCGATCTCCACGGTTTTGCACCTGAGGCTATACCGGATCTTTCAGAAAGTATTTTTGCAGAGGTTGCAAAACAGATTTCTGGATACCTTTGGAGATCAGATGACTTGGTATAACAAGCTTAGTGGCTCTTCTGTGTTTGGTGTGATAGAAAGGGTGTCCCTCCGTTCAGTATCATCTATACCCTTGATAACCAAATGTTTGCTTTACCTCTATGAGGAGAAACTCTGCTCAGTATCGGTGGTGAAAGGCTATTGCTTAGCCTTGAACCAGGTCGTTAGGCGTAAATGATTTGATGTTTCCTCCTTAGGGAAGTTGTACATGCTTAAGTGAAGCCTTGAGCAGTCATGACATTTCTTTGAAAGGAGACCACAAGCTTCGAATATGAATATGGTTTTATGTTTCTTAAAAAAAGGTTGAATATGAACTGTTAAGCTGAGCTATAGATAGAGACCTCACAGAGAAAACAATATTTTTTCATTGCTCTTACCTCCACCAACAGGTGAGTTGCATTTCCCCTCCTCGGACATTGTTCATTCAAAGAGATGGAGACAGGCTTCGTTTTCCTTCGTCCCAGGGTTTATTGTAAAGACCCAAAACTAGTCAATAGATAATTTTAGGTTCTCTTCTTTTTAGATCTTTTGCCTAAAGAAGTAGCCAATGTTCCTGATCAGTGGCTATCCACATCCCCAAATTAAATATCTTTTTTGTGGGTACGGGATGAGGAGATAACAAAGTGACCAAGAACTCAACTTCTGCCTGGATCAAAGAGAATATTAACCATTCGATTAGTTCCTTGTCACCTTCCTCAGGAAGTTGGACATGAGTCAAAACACATAAAATCAGTAAAACCATTGTATTAAAAGAATCTTTCTATGGCGCAAGTCCTTCAAGTGGGCGTTTTGAGACATCAGATCCCTTTCACCGGCCATTACTTGCCGGACTCGCTCCACAGGTCTCTAGATATGTTCAAACTAGGACCTCTTGTCCACGTACAACAGCTCCTCTCACAGGACCATTAGCTTCTTATCGATCACAGATGTTACGTATTAGTCTGGGGTGAAGGTAAGAATGAATGTTTTCTCTTTCCATCCCATTTCTCCTCTCATAGGGCATAGATCAGATATATTGTCTGCTGGATCCAATTTACCTCTAGGTCAGCCCACTCATCGTGTAGTTATTGTATGGAATGTTATAGAAGCTGGGACCTTACACTCCTTACGGGGGGTAGTGGTATGTAACTAGGCAAACGAATCAGTTTATGATGGGCAAAATAATGCCACCCTATTACTTAATGCAGCCTAAATTTACAATAGAGAGTAATCCAGGTAATTATCCTTTGTTGCATGTATCAAAAGGCCTGCCGACATTATTAGACAACTGGAATAAGAGATGTAAGGATCTATTGCTCTACCGTATTGCGTCTGAGGATGAGACTCTCCAGTTAACGTTTGCGGCAAGTTAGAATCTGAATTTCCTCCCTCCTAAGAACCAGTTTCCTATGTAAAGAACAAGGTTTTGTATATGAGAAGATTTTTGTTTGTGAGAACGTGTTCAAGGGAAACTTTTGAACAACAGGCAATAAAGATCTGACTAGGGATATATGAGTGTAATCACTCAGCAAACTATCAGAGAAAATAAATCGAATGTTACAGTTATCAAACTTTCACTCTAATAACATACCCAGAGAATTATTTTCTCAATGCTTAGGTGTTATTTTGGTTAGAGTGGAAACAAATTCATCGACAATATGGATAGCATTGGAAACGGAGTCCTGTAATTGTCCTTTGATTACATGAAAATTTTTCCTACTATCATTATTTAATAATGAAAATCTTGCCCTTTTG
>NC_090744.1:76010294-76017794 GCF_036898095.1 Palaemon carinicauda | reverse complement strand
AAGTGACTGATATCTGGTCCTAATATCACCCCATGGTTCATTTATTGTCTGCTCTTCGTCTCTTAGTCTCTAAGACTGTAAATCGATTCCCACATACAATTGTAATTGTTTCTCTGTGTTTTTCTTCTAAAAGATGAGTTATATTAAGCTTAGGTATTCTATCCAATTTTCGATTTGTTGCTTTTAGTTTCAATTTCTATTTGGTAATGAGGAGCTGGTGAATACTACCAATATGTGCATCTCTGTAGCTTCTTATATTTCGCAGAGTCTTCTCTCTTTATTAATGGCAATGTGATATTTTCGATTTCTGCATATGCCACATAGTGAAGTCCATGCATATATGTGGCTGTCCATGTCCTGAAAAAAGGATACATACAGTGACAAGAATATTTGTTTAACAGAAACATTGAAATGTCCTCCACCATAATTTTCAACTTTACCAAGACCCTCGAAACCCATCAACGTTCTGTATCCCGTTCTTATTATTGGAAAATAGGAGGCAAAAAATTTAATTGTAAGATGAATATAAATCTTACAGAAGTATTTCTAAATATTTATTTTTGATATTCACTCTTTCACTCAAATGAGAAATATATCAATATTGTCATCATCATTGTACTATTATTTTGATGATGATGATGATGATGATTGTTATTGGTATTGTTGTTGTTGTTGTTGTTGTTGTTGTTGTTGTTATTATTATCATTATTATTTTTATTATTACGATAAATATTGTTTTTAGCATTATTATTACAATTTTAGAAGTATTATTATTTTGGTAGAAGACCCTCTTTAAGGCATTTTTGATAAAAAAAAAAACAAGGGTTGCCTCAGTAGCATTATTTTGCAGTTTATTTTTTCAATGGCTTGAATAATCTTTTCAGAATTCGCGCATTCCAATTTCATTTTATGTACTTATCTCCTCGAGTTCTTCAGATTACAGCATACGTGTATGCATCTAGCCTACCAACCTTGTATTATGCCTCAAAGGTAAAGTGAATGTCCTGCCAGGTATAAGGCAACTATGATCAAGGCTTATGTCCGAAGGGCCCTCACTCATAGTTCCTCCTGGGCCGACACACATTAAAAACTTGATCACATCACCCAAGACTTTGTGAATAGTGATTATTCTAATAAGCAAGTAGACCATGAGATTAAAGTAGTTATGGGCACTTGGTACATACAACCCCAAAGAGTACCAAAAGGACGAAAAAAAGTAAGGGACATTGTCAGAAAGCACGTGTCCATTGTAGATGTGGACACCAAGATCAAGTTCTCAGTCTACTACCAGACGGCCAAGACGAGATCCCTCATTGTGAGAAACAGCTCAGCTCCACCGACTCAGGATTTCCTACGCCTTCCAATAATGGTTTATTCTACCTATGCCCAACTTCATGAGGCTCTGGACGCTACATAGGAATAACCCGTATGTGACTAAGAGACTCCCCTGCCATGTTTAGTAAGGGGATGTAAGATCTTATGCCCTTCAAGTGCATAACCACAACATCAAATGTGTAGAGATCATTAACAGCACTAAGATCATCAGCTACGCTCCTGACAGTGGAAGACTCAGGATTCTTAAAGATCTCCTTATACATCGAGAAAAACAATGCCTCAACAGTAGGTATCCTTGCTTCTCTTGTGCCAGAGGATTCTTATCTAAAGAATAAATACTGAAGAAGACATCCAAAACATAGGCCACTCTGATCAGCAGCCTAGCAGCTTTTATACAACTGATTTTAACCCAGTTAGCACTTTTGCCATCCAGAGCCTAGCTGGTGCAGAACATGATATCAGATCAAAACCTATAGATAAGTGGGGAGACAGCTTGGCTGAGAATCACTTCCCCCCAAGGACCGTCATAACATCTGAAAATTCACCACTTCACCTACATCAATACTTGCTCCGCCCACGAAGCTGAGGTACATAGGCCAATGAAAATTTGACCGTATTATCAGTAAACCAGTATTTCCATGAAAAAGAACGTTACAAGGCTTTTTTCCTCATTTTAGTACAACCTAAGGAAGAGACATGAGCCTCCCAAAATGCATAGCCAATAACGTTTTCCTCACCTAAATTGATAACTTTGTATTGAATACTCAATTTTCACTTCCTGATTTTGACTTCCGTATTATGAAGAATGACGTTTGCTCAATGACTGTCAGAAAGCAGTACCACTGAAAAGAATATTTTTTTAAGTTATTGAGAAAATAATTTATGTTATTATTAATACTATTATTATTATTATTAGTATTATTATTATTATTATTATTATTATTATTATTATTATTATTATTATTATTATTATTTCATAAGGTTATTCTAACATTATACTTATTATATTCCTCATCAACATTACTATGTTTACGTTACCTGTTTTACGAAAACATATCATTATACTTATAGAGTAGTGAAGCTAAAGAAGGGAAAATACAGTATTGTTACTGCGAGTAAAAGCTATACTTTCATTTCACGAATATTTTATAATGCTATGCAAGTATTTAGTGATATGGCTAACGATATGTCTGGTCATTTTTTGTTGAAGGAAAATTACTTGTATCAAAGGAGTATAGAAAAAGAGTAGGAGATATGAAAGGGGGGTAGGGCAGGTTGAAGAGTTGAAAAAAGCCAAAGGTAAAAAGTGAATATCAAGAAAGGTTGGGTGTGGTATATGACTGGGTGAGAAGAAGAGAAACTGGTGATCTAGAAGAAGAGTGGAAGTTAGTTTATGAATATTTTGTTTAGATTACAAGTGATTTGTGTGGCAAGAAAATTGTTCGGAGGGGCATGAGAAAGGGTAGTGAATGGGGGAATGAAGGAGTGGAGATGAAAGTGGAAGAGAGAAATAGGATTTTATGAAGAATGCCTGTGGATTAATAGTGTTGAAAAATATGAAAGATATAGAAGGAAACATGTTGAAGTAAAACGTATGGTAGCTGAGGCAAAGATCATGGCTGAATGGAGAAGGGGTTAGGGATTGGTCATTTGAATGAAGAGAATATGAAGTTTTATAAAGAAGTGAAGGGAGTAAGTAGTGGTGGATCGGGAAGGGAAGAGAGAGTAGAGAAAGGAATTGGAAGATTGTTAAAAGGAGAGGAGTAATGTAAAAAGTAAGCTGAATATTTTGAAAGGTTGAAAAATGTTGAGGATAATAGTGAGATAGATGTAAGTACTGTGGCTGGTGTTAAGGTTCCAGTTGTTGGAAATGAAAAAAACAAGAGGGATTACACAAAGGTAATGGACATGCACATGAGTCTTGTGATTCAAGGGTTATCAGTTTGTTGAGTGTAGTTGGAAGTGTATGGTAGAATGCTAGTCAATATGATTAAGGATTAAACAGAGGATGCAGTCTTAAAAGTGAAGGGTGGTTTTAGAAGGGGTAAGAAATGTATGGATCAGATCATTAAAGTCTGGAAGATATGCGAACATATTTTGCAAAAGGTTAAGAGGTGTAGGTTTGGTTTCCTGTATCTGAAGAAAGCTTATCATAGAGCTGATAGTGAAGCAATGAAGAAAGTGATGATGTTTTATGAAATTAGTTGAAGGTTATTGTAACCATTAAAGAGTTTATACATAGGCAGTGAAGCGTGTGTTAGGATAGGAAATGAAGTGAGTGAGTGGTTTCCAGTTAGATTGGGTATGAGACAGGGATGTGTGATGCTGCCATGGTTGCTCAATTTGTCAGTTAATTTAGTTATGAGGGAATTGTAGTGCTTGGTTGAGGATAAAAACTGAAAGATGAGGTTGATTATACGTGGGAGGTGAACCAGTTGTTGTTTACGGATGATACGGTATTGGTTGCAGACTCAGAGTAGAAGCTGGGTTGACTAGTGAGAGTTTGGGAGGTGTGTGAGAGAAGAAAGTTGATATTTAGTGTGGTTAAGAGTAAGGCTATGAAGTGCATAAGACGGAAGAGTGGTGCTTGGTTGAGCGTCATATTGAATGTAGAGCTACTTATAAAGGTATGTCAATTGAAGTACTTATGGTATGTTATTGCTGTAAATGCTGGAATGATAGCATATGTACATCAGAGGAGGAATTAAGGATGTAAATTGCTAGTAGTTGTGAAGGTAGTACGAAAGAATTGAGAATAAGGAATGTATGTAAAAAGAGTTTTGTATGAAATAATCATTGTACCAACTGTGATGTGTAGATCAGAGTTGTGGGGAATGGCAGTAATTGAGAGATAGAAATTGAATGTGCTGGAGATGAAGTGTCTTGGGAGTATAGCTTGTGTATCTTGATTAGATAGGGGTAGGAACGAAGTAGTGATGGGGAGAACGGGTGTAAGAAATGAGTTAGCAGCTGAAGATGATATAATGTGATGAAGTGGTTTGGCGATGTAGAGAGAATAGAAAGTGGCCATTTGCTGAAGAAAATGATGAATACAATAGTTGATAGGAGGAGTTATTACAAAAGAAAGGCCAAAGTTGAGGTGGATGGCTCGAGTGAGGAAAGCTATAGGTGATAGGAACATAGATGCGAGAGAGGCAACATAACTTACTAGAAATAGGAATAAATGGTGATCTATTGTAATGCAGTTCCAGTAGGTCCTTTTACTTCTTCAGGTCGCCTTGGTGACTGCTGAGGTAACAGCAGTAGGTCATTCAACATAAGAACGTTCATTTGTGGTGGAAAATCGATGGACTGGGGCGGGGACTGTGGCGTCCGAGTAGTAACAATCAAATTGGCTTAATCCTTTGTCAGTCTGGGATTAGCAAAAAGGAAAAATATCAATTTTTTTATTTTCTTTTTTCATGTTGGCTACCCTCCCAAATTAGGGAAGTGTCATGGTAGATAGTTATATGGATATTTGGAATTAAAAATTAATGTTTTAGCCCAAAGAAACTTCTGGCATAGTATCTATTGTGATGTTGGGTTGTAGAGTAACATATTGGTTATTTGATAAATAGCAGAGATGGATATATTGAAAAACCCAGTTCCGCCTTTTCCTCAGTGAAAAAAGAAGTCTGAAGACTGATCAACCTGTCCCTGATGTATTATATTCATGTATATTCATATGAAATCTCAAGCACAGTGGAATAGGATTTTGAGTGATCCTTCGGGCTTGAATTGGTCACAATGGTATAGTAGTGTTGATCTTTTTGTCCTTTTGGATGAAAAGTTAGTCAATATAATTGATATGAATATCCATTCTCGTGTGCTAAGATACAGAGTCAACGGCAAACAATAGCTCAGTGATGATTGCAGACGTGCTTATTTGGAGAAGCAGGAGGCCTATCATCTTTGGAAACGCAACAGATTAGATTTGTCTTGCAATAACTAAACTTAGCTTATAGCCTTTTTTCAGAGAGTGTATTCTTCAACTGGAAAAGAATAAAATTTGACTATAAAAAGAAATCAATTCTTGTACATCCCAGGAACATGAGTGGTAGATTGCACTTAAATCTGCATTCTCTGGTATTGAGGCAACATTTCCTTCTTTACTTAAACCATATAACTTTGTCCCTCACTATCTAAAGGAAAAGGGAATCCTTTTAGCGGATGTATTTGATAGTAAGCCGAGTGATGAAAAATTTTATCTTCCTCATTTGTCTTTTCCTGAGGCTAAACTCAATGGGTTAGCCATTTTGATCTCCTGAAACGAAAGCTTGCTTGATGGACCTTTATGCTATGAAGGTGCAGACCCCAGTGGTATTTTTCCTTTGTTTATATAAAGATTACAGATCTCTTAGCTCAAAATTTATGTTATTTTGCGAAGGTTAGCAAGAAGAGGAGCTTTTAGCACTTATTGGAGAATTGGCAAGGTTACTCCACTGTGTGAATGTATTTGTGGTAGGTCAAGTCCAACTGATTGCGGTCCAAATACCAAAACTCCAATATTATTTAAAGTTTGTGAAAGTCTTTCTGCAAAACATCTTAATTGGTGTGCTGAAGGTAATCATCTGTTTCCTAGTTTGTAACTTGGCTTGCTTATAGGCCTTGGAACATGGGATGCCCTTCTTAAAATCTCCATTTCTGTACATAGATACCGTGAATGTGGTCAGAAAGTTCATATGATTGACTTTGCTTTAAGTACTGCCTTTGGTCGTGTTAATCTAAAGGCCCTGGTTATCAAACTCAAACTGTTGGGAGTGTGTGGGTCCTTTCTTAGCATTGTTATTGAATTTTTAAGTCATAGATTTCAGAGAGTTGTTGTTGATGGGGACCATAATGATTAAAGGCATGTGATATCTGGTGTACCTCAAGGTAGTTTTCTTGGTCCATCACTTTTCATACTATATATTCATGGCATGTGGTTTAGCCAATAAAAACCAGCTTGTTGTATATGCCGATGATGCCACACTCTTTGCATCATTTCCATTCCCTGAGTGTAGATCTGTGGTTGCTAAATCCTCTCTCAGAGACCTAGCTAAAACTAGTGCATGGTGAAACTTATGGAACATTAAGCTGAATCCTAATAAAACTCAAAGTGTGGTTTTGAATAGGTCAAGGACAGCGGTTCCTCAGCATCCTGATCTTAGCATTGATAATGTTTCTTTAACTCATTATGAATCTAAAAATTCAGGTGTGATTCTCAACAGCAAACTCACTTATGAGACTCACATAGGGTCTGTGTCATCTTCAATTGGACAAAAATATAGCTTTTTGGGGAAGTCTTTGGAAATTTTCGGTGAGCAGTCTATTCTCAAGAAGTGTTATAACTCTTTCTTTAATTCTTGTTTCAATTACTCATCTCCTGTATGATCTTCAGCTGATGAGTTTCATCTTAATTTGTTGTATGGGAACTCATAGTTTATCACATTTCTTATTCCTGATGTAGATATCAATCTCTGGCACCGTTTTTCAATTAGTTTGTCATGCATGTTTCATAATTCTGGTTATCCTTTAGATTCAGATCTTCCCGGACAGTTCCATCCAAATCATAATACTAGGCATGCAGTTAATTGTAATAGCCAGTCCTTTTCGACCATGAAGCTCAATGTTACACAGTATTCTAGAAGTTTTATTCCAGCTGAGATCATTTGTAGCAAGATCATCATAAGCGGGTAGTTAAATCTGTAGAACTTGAAAAGTTCAAACTAGCAGCAAATGTTTTTAAGTTGAACAGACTGATATAAGTCTTTATCATAGTTTTTATTTAGAGATATCTATTTTGATGTTACTGTTTATAAAATATTTTATTTTAATATTTTCTTATTTCTAATATTGTTTATTTATTCCGTTATTTGATTTCTTTTTCACACTGGGTTATTTTTCCCAGCGGAATCCCTTGGGCTTAAAGCATATGGCTTTTCTAACTAGTGTTGTAGTTTAGCTAATAATAATAACAATAATAATAATAATATTAATAATAATAATAAAAATAATAATAATAATAATAATAAAAATAATAATAATAATAATAATAATAATAATAATATTAATAATAATAATAATAATAATAATAATAATAATAATAATAATAATAATAATAATAATAATAATAATAATAATAATAATAATCAAGGAAGTGAGAGTGGTAAAGATAACCTTCGG
>NC_090744.1:75990294-76002794 GCF_036898095.1 Palaemon carinicauda | reverse complement strand
AATATTTTCATTTGTAACAGATTTCATATAAAAGAAAATAGGCGAGTTTGTAATTTGACAGGTTGTTAAGCTTGTCAGCCATGATATATGTGAAATTATATATTTGGTTCCCAGACTCATGAGCAATCCTATAATATTTTTTTTAGAGCCCAGACTCTTTTGGAATTGAGCAAGTCTGTTTTAAATATTGGTGATAACAGGCCCCTGTTTTGATTAAACATTTGAATAGTACTGAGGTGATAGGATTTTTGTATTATTAGGATATATTTTTTGGAAAGGTATTAAATATTTTCAAATTACAAGATGGCAAAGTTTAATATGAAAGAGTTTTTAAATAATGGCATTTGGTGGTCATGCTACAAGTGGAATGATTAAAGCCCAAATCAAGTGTCTGGCCTTAGAAGCATTGATAAACTTTGAGAAGTTGTTGGAAGAAAATATTGTAGCAGTTTGTGAACCGTTAGAAGAAACTGAGAAAGAGTTTTTAGCGAAGTAAGTACCAGCTGACCTACAAACTGAAGGCATGAAAGCAGATAGGGATGTGAAGGCTGAGATTCGACGAATTGCAGCAAAGGAGAATTTGATTAAGTTGTAGATGATGGAAACGGGAAGAAAATGAGAGGGAATAGGAAGAAAAGGAAAAGGAAGAGGCAAGAGAGATTGCACAACATGCACGGATTAGGAACTATTGAACGCCCGTGCACAGTCAACAACACAGAAAGAGACGATGCCTGCCAGGCATGAACCCGTGTTTAATTATGTCGGATGCCCCAAGGTTAAGTCCAAGTTTCACAAAAGAGTCTCCAGATGAGTTCTTCGATCATTTTGAAATGGCCAGAATATAACTGGACTCTGTTATGGCATAGTGTATTGATTGGGGAGGGCCTCAGTGCATACCTTTCCTTATCTCAGGACCAGAGGAAGGAGTATGAAGAAGTGATGAGGAGTGTGCCGCAAGTGTATTAGATGACCCTTGAATATTACAATGAAAGGTTCCGAATTTGAGATAGAATGAGAAAACTACTTTCCTGGATTACAATTATAAAGTACGTCGAAGTTTGAAGAGATGAGCAGAGGCTGCTAACCTGAGGGAGATGGCTGATTTAGAAGAACTAGTAATACTAGAACAGTATCTATCAGGAATTCTTGAACATATTTAAACATGCATGAAGGAGAGAGAGAGAGAGAGAAGAAGAAACTTGATAAAGCTGCTTCGCTGAGTGAAGATTATAATATTATCAGTTGTACACCCTCCTCGTGCATGAAGTTTCAACAGTCGATCCAAACATTTGTTAGGTATCCACTGAACCTTGGGAACCAGTTCAGTATTAGCTATGTGAACAAATTCAATAATTACAGTGGAAGTAGCACTTGTACTGTTCCTAAGCAGAACGCAACTGTACATATTGCATACATATTATATACCTTTCTGAGTGGGGATACCTTAAGGTTGTGAAAGGTTTTGCATAGATCGTTATGCTTAGCAGAGCTGATTCAGAGACACCCATACCCCAACATCATTAATCATCATTAGCCAGCGTGGTATATATACATAGCCTAACTCTTCACCTCTAGCCTTTGGCCAAGGTTAGCTGATATTTACAATCCCCTATTCCCCTTCATACCTTATGGTTCTCGTGAGGCCATCAAACCTCCCTTTCTACTGATATGTCATAGCGCGTAACTGCCACCTCAAAGTGGGTCAAATCCGGCCTAGGTTGGAAGTATCCTTTTTTTCTACTTAGCCTTAGTTTTTGGATAGGCGGCACTGGTTGAGGAAACTTGTTCCCTGTCTCTACACTCTGTTGATCCCTTAAAACGATATTTAGTCTATGGCTAAGTGAAAGCCGGCTGGGAGAGTTCATTCTTTGTGCCTACTTACTGTAGATCCCTTGGAACAACTTCAGAATATTCTAATACCACATTCAGGCTTTCCTTGCCTACCGCTTTACCATTTTCTAAAGCTCACTTCCTTTTCACCCTTCTTCACACCACCTATTAAGCTTTGTCTTTCCACTGTCTAGTCCTGATTTCCTTAGCATCTGAAGAATCTCCAGTCGCTAAATAGACGGATGGGACGGCTTGTGGCCCGTGGGACAATTAGTCTAGCTTCGGGAAGGCAAGTAAATAATCCTAACCAGGTTAGTTCTGTCTTCCACCTCAGCAGCCACCTTTGGGTAGAATAGCTGACCTTTTCATTTCCTGGATAAGCTGCATTTTCTTCTTGGCTGTGGAATTACAGTTCCTTTACCTAGTTTACATTCATTAGCCAATATAGCCTACCTTGAGTGCTATATATCTAGATTAGCCGGACTGAGAGTTTTTGTTATCCTAATCCTAGATAGGCTATTGGACTGAAACCCCTAAGGGTTCTCCTCTTGTGCAGCCTTAGCAGTTGCATTGTTTCTGATATCAGATTCCTCCTCTTAGGCTATATATCTCTTGTCGCGGAGTGGTTACCATTGTGTCATACTTTCCATAGCTGCTGACCTGAGTGTTACTAGCTCTGGATGTGAGTAGGCTAAAAGTCTCTCCCTTCTATATTTAGAAGAGACCGTTCCACTTGCTTCCTTAGCTTCCGCATTAAACTGTTTGGCTGCATCTGTATCCTACCCTTCATATCTGAGGATCATTTTTTTTCGAAAACTGTTGGATTGAATGCGCTCTAGTTGTCAGGATTTTCATCAAATTTGCAACTTTGTTGCATCCTGGCCCTTTTAAATTGCCTTGATTATTTCAAATGGGCAAAACCAATTATCCTTATTCTAATATTGAAAACTAGGCAAGTGGCTGTCTTCTCTATCAGCTGTCTACTATTGGTCCATACCTTTCCTGTTACCCTATGGACTTCTTTCCTATGTGATCGTCCACTAATTGCCAACTTAGCAATGCCGTTGACGTGTTGTGTCCACATACCTACTGGGTAAAGAAAGGTTTGACCGTAAATCCTTGGTTGCTAGAAATAGCTGACATCTTGAGGCATAGCTGCTGCCACCTCAAGTAAAGCTGCTACTGCTTTTGGTAGAATGGTATCTGATTTGCCACCTTACGCTGTCTGATCGATAGATTTTAAGGAAAAAAGTTCTCTATTAGTATGTACCTTCTTTTCCCTTATTCTATAACAATTTGTGAATTCTAAGATAATTCTGACCTGTTTACATGCCTTGAGCTTCCGTTGTAGTGTAGATTTAGCTTTAGCTAGTAGTAGGTAAAATTCTTTTAATATATATGACACAGTTTTTGATATTTTTTTCCAGTGTGAAGATATAAGTTTTTTTTTGGTGTGTTGATAAAGCAGACATCAAAAATTTTCTATCTTTACAAGTTGCTGATGACATGGAGTGTGAGAGAGTAACCTTCAACAGGCGGGTCAAGTTGCCATGCAACCACAAGACTTGCAGGAAAATGCAGGCTCTCATGTTTCCAAAGGTTTTTTTGCTATCTGAGAACCTATCAACTGCAGTATTTGCAAGAAACTTATTCATACTGGATTCCACGCAACAAATCCAGACTCTTGGGTGAAGAACCCTTGGTGTTATGCAGACATTATGGTTTTGAGTGAGAGATACCTTCACATTGGTGAAGGCATGTGCTCTAAAGTAGTATTTGATTTTGAGCTCTATCCCTCTACTGAGAATTATCCTTACTGTTATGTAAGGCTCAAGTCTGAGGCATCCATTAGAGATGAGGCTATCTCCAAGGAAATGATCATCTTAGACAACAGTTAGCCTCAAACTCTATTGGTGAAGGGGCTCAAGCCAGCCGAGTTTACCAAAACTTAGCTTTCTGTTTTTTGCAGAAAGCAGGCAAGTTTTGTAGCCCCAAAATATACAGATTTTCCTTTTGCCCAGAGTAATTAGGAGGGTCTTAAAAATGCAGTGATTTAAGGTAAGCCTCTGCCAGTGCTAAAGGAATGCAAACCTGTTTCGCTGGCCCTCCCATATGGCTCCGATAGTTGGGAAGATGTCTAAACCATCTTCACAGTTGGAAGACTTGATAGGGATATCGGAGGCAAGCAGTTTAATGAGAGACTGACCAGAATTCCGGAATTTGTACTAAAGGCGGAATTGAAGGCCACAGAAAGAGTGAATTCTTCTTTGTCGCAAAAGTGTTATCATTAGATGTTGATTGAGAGCTACTCGAAGTCTGACCTCTTCCCAGTTCTGGTGAAAAAAAATTTGGCTATCTTCCATAGGGATCTGTATGTATTCTTTTTACCCAGGAAACTGCAGAGTGCACGTCCTAGAAGTGGCAACTATTAGACATGAGCCTATAAAGTTGATCGACTCAAAAATATGGCGGAAAGATCTGTTTCCCGGAAAGATAGTTGAGGTCGTCATTGACAGGGCTGCTCTAAGAAAGTAAGAGCCTCATGCAGAATTTGGTATGTCCTCTAAGAGGAAATTTACCCCAGGAGAAGCACCTCAACCTAAAGGCAAGAAGCCTAAAGGACCTTTTAAGGGCAAAATAACCTTTCATACTGAGATAGCCACAGCTGCCACTATTCCCCAGACAGTGTACACGATTCCCAAGCAGTTCAGGACATAATCCCCGGCATTTAACGCCATCTATGATCGGACTACTAAAACATTTCACAATATCAAAGCTGGAGGGAAAAATGCAAGAGAAAAGGGAAAGTCTGAAAGAGGTGGCCAATCTAAGGGCTGAGGAAATAGAAACAGGTTGCATAAAGGAGCTGGTCCTTCAAAACAACTATGAGGAGCTTCCGGTAAGTTTGAGTCTGCATCACTTCTCCAGAAGGGAGTTATCCGCTGCACAAAATTCAAAAACTTTCAAGGACAATTATTCTTCTAGCCAAAGAAAAATTCGAACACTCTTCGAACTATTCTGGACTTTTCCCCTCTAAAAAACTCATTCAGAACGACAACTTCCAGATGCTTGCTATCTAGAAAGCATCTTTATATGAATGACCCAATCCATGATTCCACCCTTTACGTAAGTTACCTTGCGTTTTACTTCCACATTTTTCTCTCTATATTTTTCATACTTCTCTACACTATTACTCTGCAGCCATTCTTCAAATGCCCACTTTTTCTCTTCATCATTTACCTTCACTCCATTCAACTATTCACCACCCTTCCTCATGCTGCTTCCAACAATTTTTCCTGCCACCCACATCACTTTCAATCCTGACAAAAATTCCTTTTACTAAGTTCCGCTCCTCCTCTAAATTACCAGTTTCTCTTACTTTCACTCTGTCATATCCCATTTTCAAGCTTTCTTGATATTAACTTTTTACCGCAGGTTTTATTAACTCTTCAACCCACACTAGCTCCCTTTTACATCCCCCCCCCCCGACTCTATTCCCCAAATACTCTGCTACAACTTATTTTCCTTCCACCAAAAAAGGATCACACATACCTTTAGCTATACCCCTAAACACGTGCATGTCTTTCAGTCTTTCAAACATTCTTTTAGTAATTAACACTTAATCCATTAAAGCCCTTTCTACCACTCTTCCATTTGCTACTCTTACTCGTGTATACTTGTTTTTATCTTTCTTTTTGAAAAAGCTAGAACTTATCCCCATCTTTTGCCCAACACATATCTACCACTCGGTAACCACTCTCATTTCACCTGGTACATCATACTTCCCAATGACACCTACCTCTCATGTGCCCAATATAGCATTTAAGTAACCCATGACAACTATATAATTCCTTCTACTCAATCCTTCTACACACCTAGTTAATTCATTCCAGAACTCATTACGCTATTCTTCACTTAACTCCCAACCTGACCTATACACACTAATAAAAGTCTAACATTCCTATCCGAACCTATCCCTTACCCACAATAACCTACATCATATCTCCTTCCATTTTACTACTTTACCTGTCTTCAATTCACTCAGCAATAAAGCCACACCCTCTCTTGCTCTTCCACTTTAAATCCCATACACTCTACCAGTCACTTCACTAAACATCATCTCACCCTTCCCTTTTATCTTTGCCTCACACAAAGCCAATATATCCATTCTTCTATTCCTAAACATAATTCCAATCTCACATCTTTTACTCTCGATCGTACTACATACACGCAAAGACACCTCAAACCTAGAGAGCGAGGAGCAGTCTCTCTCCCCCCAGCTCCACTTCTTTGATGTCTCACAGGAGTATATAATACAGGGGAGGTGGTTCCCAGCCCCATTGTCCCATCGTTTTTAGTTACCTCCGTCGGCGGGCCGGAATACATTGGCACTATTCTAATTGTTTTTATGCCCCAACGGCCACAGGGGGCATGTATATATATATATATATATATATATATATATATATATATATATATATATATATATATATATATATATATATGTATGTATATATATACAGTATGTATATGTATGAATATTTTGAAATATAAATAAAAAAAAAAAAAAAAAAATATATATATATATATATATATATATATATATATATATATATATATATATATATATATATATATACATATATATACATATATATACGTATATATATATATATATATATATATATATATATATATATATATATATATATACATATATATACGTATATATATATATATATATATATATATATATATATATATATATATATATATATATATATATATATATATTGTATATTGTATATATACATGAATATATATATATATATATATATATATATATATATATATATATATATATATATATAGATATATATATATAGATATATATACATATACATATATATATAATATATATATATATATATATATATATATATATATATATATATATATATATATATATATATATATATATATATATATATATATATATATATATATATATATATATATATATATATATATATATATATATATATATATATATATATATATATATATATATATATATATATATACATATATATATATATATATATATATATATATATATATATATATATATATATATATATATATATATATATATATAATAATAATAAAAATAATAGTAATAATAATAATTTACCAAAGTTGAATCAAAGATACAGTTGCTGATGGAATGTTTATCCCAAAAATAAATGATTTTTTGGCTCAGTTATTCTCGTCGTTATATTTATTTAGTTAATACTTGCTAGTGCTATTGACAAAGAAATACAAACCATTAACGGCTTTTAGCATTCATAAAGAATATTTAGAATTCCGTGTGATCCTGATGGGCTTATTTCAGATCCTTCTATTTTTGTCAGATTAATGTTGCAGATTGAGGAGACATAGGGAATGCATGTGGATATTTAAATGATGTTACTATGTTCAGGAATGATGCAGAAAGCTATTAAAATAGCATTGGAACTACTCTTAGAAAAAGAGAGAATAGAAGGATTAGAGTTTAAGATAAAAAAGTGTCAAACCCCTAGATTGAATAAGCCTACTATCCAGTGTAGATAGATTATGCAGGCAATAAAAAAAATATAGGTAAATGTAGAATATCCTCCGCTACAAAATTTGAAAGGTGTATGAAGATATTTTAGGAATTGTAGGTTATTATATACTAATTATGCAGTATTTTGCTACCATAGTCAAGCCTTTTACAGATTAAACCAAGGAAGATGTCGTGTGCGAGGGAAAAATGAAAGAAAAAGGCTTATAACAATTAAGTTAGAAATGAACTATTGATCTTTCATCAGTTTATCCAGAGTTTTTTATAATAGGAGATTCCTCAAATACACAAAAATATATTTATCTTTACCATAAGTAAAACCCACACGTAGGCATCATATTATAATAGTAGTCCTATATAACTACAACACAACCGGAAAAGAATGGTAGCCATTCATTGGACCTTCAGAAGTTCAGGCATATTTCATTAGGACATAGAATATAATTGGGTAGCCGAATTATGTATTTAGCTTAAAAAATGGCTTGCAGCTGATTTCATATTAGAATAGTGCAACGGGTGTTTTTTAAGTATTCAAGGCATGGGGAAGTCTAGGTCATCTTGTTAGACATTGTAAATGTGGATGGTACAGCCGCCATGACAGTTTCCAAGATGGCCGCCATCAGAATTGGTTTATTCATACTGTTGGTTGTAATTGACCGAAATTTGTGATGTTTGTGACAATCACACCATATTTCAACTCGAGAAACATGTTTACGTATTTTATTTTAGTTTTGGACCCCAAAAATTCTTATTATTGCCAGTTTTATGAGGAAAATGAAGAAAATGGGTTGCAAATGAAATGAGGGTAAATGATCTGAAAAATAGAGTTAGCAGAACAATCACTACGTGTATTGAAGGAAACATTGAAGGAACAAACAGACATTTCACAAATGCCTATTGAACTTGAACAGTACTGTAAATGGATTTCTGCAAAGGCTTTTAAATCCACATGCGTGTGTGCATCCGAGTGCATTATATGTACATTTGCAATGTTGAGTCGCACAAACTTCTCAACATTTGCATGTTGTGAGCTCCAAACAGAATGCATTGATTGGCTAACAAGTCATCAGTTGTGGCTGAAGCATCTCACTACCTTCTTTTACCACCAGTTCCCACCTACTTTCCTCAGGTGCAGGAAGATGCAGTTCAGCTTTCAAAGCTCTTCTGATGTGAAGAATCAAAGCATCTCAGGGTGGAGGCAGATTCTCAATTGATTTGGTCAAACCAAGGAATAGATCACACCTGACTTTCTGGATGGAGTATTTTTGGCTATGTGGAACATACAGCTCGTAGCCAAAGGACTGTATCAGCAATCACATTCCCATCTGGAAAGTCTTCCTTGCCGAGATTCTACAGAATCTGTGAGTTTTGTTGGAATATAGCCCATGCAGAGCACTTTCCAATTCCAGCAAACTGGCTTGTACTATTTGAATCTTTTACAGCATGAAATCCGAGAAGCGATACTCTCTGCGAATCTATGAGGTTGATGGAATGGACAGGGACAAAGTGTTGCTTTTTAGTTGTTCCGGTTTTCATCCAGAGAAAGTGTCTGATCTGTGGCTGAAAGGCAAGAAGGAGAACAAGAACATCAGTGTCTCAGCTCACAAAAATTATTTGTGGGTATCCCTGATCACTTGCATCTTTCACATTGAAAAGAATCCTAGTGTCCGCCTCTTCATGCTTAGTAGATGACAACTTTGAGACATCTCTCCCTGACGGTGTCCACACCTTTGCAGGGTACGTGAATCCTCCCTTCAATACCAGCTCCACTCCTTCTTGATTGTGGAACTTTTTTGCTAACTCTAGGCATAAAAAATTAGCTAAGCTCGCTTTGTTTTCATCTAAGGAGACGAATCTTTCCAACTCCCCCATGGACTGACTTCTTGTTAAATGAAACGTTTGGAGAAACCCCACATTTTTTTGTTATACAGATGCAATGAAGACTACCCAGATCCTTGGTAATCCTGAGTAATCTCCTGATTAATTTGGGTAACAGATAAATAAATGTTATATTTCTATAAAGGGTAATATCCTAGAAATAAATATAACTTCGAATGTATATATCACTTTAAATGTAGCCTAAAGTACGAACGTAAAATGTGTCACAAAACAATTAAGTTACGTCATAGAGCATCAAAAATATAAACTAATATGATAGAGAACATTTGGTAAAGTTACTAATAATGATTTAACCTATAAAATTGTACTAAATAATTTACAAGATTAGTAAAATAATGAGAGTAGATTATTTTTTTTTATTGCATTTTATTGACAATGTATCGAGTATTATTTGATGTAACAAAGGGAAAAATTTTTTCATTGCAAATCAAAATAAGATTACTCTATTAATCAAGTAAACATGAATGTCGCTATTAGATATGAAGAAAGGGGAAACATTTAAACAATATATAATGTAAATGTGAAATATATAAAATATGTTAATCAAGTTAACATGAATAAAGGGAAGGAAGGGGAAATATTAAAAGAAGTTATAATGTAAATGTAAAATAGATGAATTATGCTAATCAAGTTAACATGGATAAACTACGAAAAGGAAAATATTAAAACAATTAATGACGAAAAAGAAAAAATATAGGTGAACAGAGGAACGTTGTATGTTCAAAGGGTATTCCTGGCTCTTTCATAATTACACAGAAACTGGTGTACATTAATACAAATGCTCGAATCATGTTGATCGCACCCTTAACTTGTGAATTTTTTTAAGAAAACAGTAAGTGTGGATAACACACAAATCTCTATTATATCTGTATTTTATATTATTTTTCGGGAACAAGAGGAAATATAAAGAGCAGAATTAATTTAGCCTGTGAATTATATTCTTTGTTTACAAGGAATTTTATTTGATAGCATTGACATGTTAGCTTTTGTAATTTAATTGACGTGATCAGCTTTACCAGTTCTAAGTTACTTTTGTGTGTGTGTGTGTGTGTGTGTGTGTGTGTGTGTGTGTATTAAACACAAACACGCAAGGTGTAAGAAAACGCACCCTTATGATATATTGAGGTTCAATCAATCATGGAATGTCTTTAGTTAATTTTATGTGTTTTTACTTAATAGGTGATAGGTATTATGTTGATTATAAAGAATTATGAAGCTGATATATAAAACCGATATGGGATTTTTAATGATAAAAAACTATGTTTTATAAACAAGTAGTCAAATAATTCTTAGAGGTGTTTTATTTTTTCTGGTCGTGTTTAATAGCATCATGATATATGTAGATATGGATTATTTTTCTTAGCAATAGGATAATGTGAGTGATATACTATTGATGTTTACTCGGACACCTATTAACTTATGGTTTCTTTCTTTATTTATTTATTTTCAAATTGATATATATAAGAATGGATTTTCATGGTTTTAAAGGATTTAAAGTTCACTCTCGAAAAACAGAGGCGAGAGACAGTGAAATTGCCCTATCAAGCACGACAATGCCATAGAGATTGATCTTTTATACATATGATTATCGCCTGAACCCCTTTTCCTCCCACGATGGGACCTATTAGGCCTAGACAATTGATGATGATGACTCAGTAGATGGGCCTATAGGCTTCGCAAACACCCCATCCTTACCTCAAAAGGAGGTTGCAGTTGCAGCGACCAAAAGAACTATAGAGTTTGCGCTAGACTCAAAACTCAGTCGGGCGATCACCGGTCATTGACTTTACCACATAGGTCACTCATAAAGATTCTGACTATGACTGATATTGCATAATTTAGCTTATCTTATAAAGTCAAATCCTTACAGTATATATCAAAATCGACTCCAGGGAGAAAGCAATACAGGTCCCTGTTATTTTCACAACTTATGATCTAAATCTTCGTAATGCTATTGCAACCTCCATTATTAATACACATACAATGACAGTTTTATCTACAGGGAATCTTTATTAGCTGTATCTAGTCACCCACTTTCAGTCTCTTATCTCCACCTTATTTTTCTGTGTACTTGCACACATCTCATTACAGTCGTTCAATTTGCAATAAATATGTCGTAATCTTTTGTATCATTCGTTCACATAGTATGTTCATGTTACATTTATTATACATATCTTTCCTGAAAAAAAAAATCGGTAAAAATAACAGAAAATAACCTAGTACTATAATATCTTACATTTCCAAAACATATAACACCGTGAGTGACTTTATATCTCCAAATAAAGGACAAATTATATGAAATTATGGGCGAAATATCCTAATTTATTGGAAAAAAATCTGTGGAAATCCGAGAAGGACTAATTAGAGTGAAGGGAAATTCTCGTCAAGCCAGACAAAAGCTGTATGGAGGAAACAGGAAGGATTCGAAAACGTCTTTGAATTATTGTGGTCCCTTTTATCTCCAGTTTTCCACTTGTCTTATCCTTCAGGGAAAGTTTTCATGGGAACAAACTTAATCTCGAGAAAGGATTTCCGGACAAAATTGTAAATCGGTTTTCAACCGCTAACTCTCCACTCACTCACACACACACAAACACACACACACACACACACACACACACACACACACACACACATAATCACTCTTGCATCGACGAACAGGCGTAATTGAACTCATTCGGTTATATTTACTAAGTATTAAGAAAAATTATTTATAATTCTCTCTCTCTCTCTCTCTCTCTCTCTCTCTCTCTCTCTCTCTCTCTCTCTCTCTCTCTCTCTCTCTCTCTCTCTCTCTCTCTTTTCAAGTCGCTACGGATGCAAATTTCTAACTTATAATGAGCAGTTCTTCTTGGCTACCAGAGTTGCTACCATAATGCATTAACGAGTTCCCCAGGGTAATATCAACTCTGCTTTTCACTTCTGACAAAATATTTTGAGCATAGATCTGTGGCTGCTGATTCTCCTACCTTATATCTATTTAATGAATATTGTAAATTGTGACAAATAAAGTTTAAACTTCTAAAACTCCTCCGACTCAACATAGAAATTAGTAAGATCATTTTACAATGTGGCCAATGCTGAAATAAAACTTCTAAAATACTGAATATTTTGAAGCCTTATGATGGAAGAGTCAAGTCCGTTGAAATTAACTGCAAACGTAGTT
>NC_090744.1:75955294-75975294 GCF_036898095.1 Palaemon carinicauda | reverse complement strand
AAGTCAAAAAATGTTGGCCCTTTAGGTAGAACAAATCTGCAGACACACTTTCAAAGGGACGTGTTGGCAAAGGGTCTGTTTTCAGAGTTTCTTTCCCCAGGCTTGGCAAATTGCGTTGACAAACTTCACATTTCTCTATCATTTGTGTTATGTCATTGGTGATACCTGGCCAATATACGCACAATCGGGCTCGCTGCTTTGTTCTGGTTATTCCTTGGTGGGCTGCATGTAGTCGTTCCAAAACCTCTTTCCTCTTTTGTTTCGGAATAATTAACCTTTTTCCAAACAGGACAAGATCACCATCTATAGATAATTCATGCCTTATACTTTTATACTGCTTGACACATGGTGGTGAATCGTCATGTTCAACGGTGTCCTCCATTATAGCATGAACCAGTTTTACATAATCTAGATCATTTCGTGCTGTTTCCTGAAGTTCGTCGACAATAAGGTCAACAACTCTTCCGTCATCGTAAAATTCTCTGTCATCACAAACCGATGCAATATAAACAGCCATGACCGTACGCTCATCACATTCCTCTTCAGTTTGATCTGGATCATCAACAGGTGCTCGGCTGAGACAATCAGCTATAGCATGATCACTTCCCTTCCTCCACTCCAATGTGAACTGAAACTGACTCTGTAAATCAGCCTTTAAATTTTGCAGTTTTACGTTTTCGACCTGGTTCAAAGAGTATTTATTAAAAAGCGGTAGAAGTGGGCGGTGATCAGTGATGACTGTAAAATGAGGGAGGCCATGCAAGTATAATTTACATTTCAGTATGGCGTATTTGATAGCTAAGGCTTCAAGTTCTATCATGGAATATCTTGTTTCCACGTCCGACAAAAACCTACTTCCACAGGTGATGAGTTTCCATCCTTCTTTGTGTTTCTGAAGTAAGCTGAATCCAAATCCTTTCAGTCTACTTGCATCCGTCTCCAAACGTGTCATCCTACTGGGATCGAACTGCGCAAGAATCGGTGTTTTAGTTAACAACCCTTTAACTTTCTCAAACGCTTCACAATGTGCTGGTAACCACTGGAACTGATTTTTACTCTTAAGAAGATCTCTCAGTGGTGTGCAAGTAGCACTAATGTGCGAGCAAAATGAGCCCAGTTGATTAACCATCCCCATAAAACTTCGCAGTTCCGTGATGTTTGTAGGAGTTGCAAATTCTGTAATGGCTCTCACTTTATCTGGGTCTGCTTCTCTCCCTTCTGCGGACAAAATAAATCCAGCAAAACGAACAGATGATCGAGCAAATTTGAATTTAGCTAGGTTTAAAGTTATACCATGCTCTACGCAACGATCAAGAAAAGCACGAACATCCAGTATGTGTTCCTCAAGTGTGCGACTAGCAATAAGAATGTCATCCACAACTTTATGTGTTCGCTCCAAACCGTCTATAGCAAGATCCCCTTTGAAGTTGTAGCTATCACCAGTGCTGATAAAACCCATTGGTGCTCTCTTGTATCTAAACCTACCCCATGGCGTCAGAAATGTTGTCAGATCTCTAGAATCTTCATGCAGTTCCAACTGCCAGTATCCTTTAGCAGCATCCAAAACTGTGAAGTACTTTGCATCCAGTACAACTTCATTTATGACATCATGTGGGATTTTAGCATTGTGTACAATTCTATGGACTTGAGAATTTAGCTTCGAAAGGTCAACCGTCATTCTAATTCCACCTGTAGGCTTTGGGACAACAACAATAGGATGACACCATTCTGTTGGCCGATCTCCAACTCGTTCGATAATACCCTGTTTCATCATGTCTTCCAGTTCTTTCTTCACTGCTTCACGTAGTGGGTAACTCACTGGCCTTGCAGCATATATTGCAAAAGGTTTTGCATCTTCCTTGAGTTGGATTTTCATTGGTGGTGTTTTCATCGTTTGCAATTGCCCTTTGATATTGAAAACTTCTTTGTAAGTCTGCAATATCTGCTTTTCCATAACTTCAATGTCTCGGTCAGTGGACTTTATACTATGGCCTAGAGCAGTAACAGATTTATCAATAGCTTCAACCAACTTCTTTGCAGGTAAAGGGAAGTCTTCATGAACAATACCAAGGTTCCTGCATGCACGAAGGGATAGATATATATCATCAAACTTCACATCTCTGCAAAATATTACATTTTCCATGCAATGCATATCACCAATCTTCAGCAACAAGTCAATTCCGCCAATAATTCTCAGTCTCTTCCCATTAACACTCACAAGGTGTTCCTCATAATTCTGCAGGTCCTTCCTCTGTAGTCTAAGAGAATGCAACATCCCCATGCCAGCAACAGTCATCTGGGCACCTGTATCAGCAATCGCATTCATCTTAGCAAGATAACCTGTCTTCGGGTGATGAAATTCAATGGGGAGTACTGGCCGTTCCTGGCCACGAAACGAAATTTCTGCCATGTGTTTTAACTTTCCAAATTTTGGTGACAGTGCAGCTTCTTTTCCCTTCTTTTGTTTTTCGCAAACTTTACTAAAATGTCCAGAGAATCCACAATAGTGGCAGGTTTTCCCTACTGCAGGACACAATCTGCCAGTTTGGTGAGGTGGAAAACCGCACTTCCGACATTTCAGTCGCTCCTCTTTAGGTGATCCACGGTGAATTCTTCGGTTAGTACTCCTGCTTCTACCACGCTGCTTGAATCCGGCTGCATTAATGGCACTTTCTGTACTGAGACGCTTGTCTTCTCTCTCTGCTAACTCGTGGTTACGGCAAAGGGAAATAGTATCAGCAAGGCTAAGAGTGGGTTTTTTACTTAAAAGCTCTTGTCTCGTTTCCTCGTCTTGTACACCAGATACAATTAGAGTAGTGATCCAATCATCAGAAGTCATATCTGCAAGGTTGGCGTCCTCTGCTCGCTCACGAAGATCAACTAAAAAGTCATCAAAAGATTCGCCAGCATCTTGCTTTCTTCTGACCAATTTGTATCTGTCCACTGCAACGTTCCGCTGGTCCTTGAGATACTTTTTGATTTGCTCAATTATCTCATTCAGCGACAAAGCCGTGTCTAAAGGAATCTCAACTGCATGACGAACCCTTTGTAGGAAATCAGGCTTGCAAAACGACCAAAAGGTGGCTATTTGATCCTCCCTAGGTTTCTCACTCAGCTTTGCAACTTGAGCATAGTTCTTCCAACTGGCTTCCCACCTTTTAAATGATTTTAAGGTAACACCATCCTCAAGCAACTCTGGAGGCCGTATAGAAATTTTCGCAGGAATATTTCGACGGGGGTCCCCAGGATTATCTTCTGCCCCACTAGGAGTAGTAGGTCCAAATCGGTTAAGAAGAGCGGTAAGTTCACGATCACGACGTTCCTGTTCACGATCCCGACGTTCCTGTTCCCGATCCCGATGTTCCTGCTCGCGCAAAATTCGATCCTCCTGAAGTTTCATCTGCTGTTGTAGCATTTGCAACATGATCATCATTGAATCATTTGAACCTGTATTTGCGTCCTCGTGTTTCATGCTTCCGTGATCCGTTTCAGTCCTTTTAGCATTTCTAATAGCAACTTGGAGGAGACTGTTCAGTCTCACTGTACTATCCTTGGGGCTGAAAGACACATCCAAAGCACGGAGATAATTCACAATCTCGTCACGAGTAAGCTGCTGAATGTCCTCTTTCGTTAAAAGGAGTGCCTCTTCGCCAAGTTTCAATGCAGTATCCATTGCAAGTCTTCCTTTCCAACGGTGTATTTCGCCACGTAGACCTCGAGACTCACTGCGCCATGTAATATATCATTCCAGGTCCAAATAAACGTTGAGGTATATTTTAAGTGCAGTTTATTCCCAGACAAGGATCCATAGTGATACTGACAATTCAGTTACAGAAACTAGACTCCCTGTTATATAGAAAGCATCAGAAAACGTTAACAGTACAAACATAATAAAACCTTAACAGCAGTTCCCCATAACAACAATAAACAACCATTACCATCGAGCGGACATACATAATTATACAACAAACGACTCGAGTATACAACAATGACCGTATATGTTTCCTTGTCTGGGGAAATCAATATGTGTCCTGTCAAACTGGATATTACTGGATTTGAGTGATTCGTCATGAAAGTCGGAAATGGTGATATACTGTAAGATTGCCAGGCATCAGAAGAATCAAAGGGAATTGTAATCATAATCTTGTTATTTTCAACGCTTACTGTAATTAGGCTGTAATAAAATTCTAACCTACGTTCGCCTAACAAAGGAACATATCCTAGTTTATCCCGTCCGTTCTCCAGAACTAACTTTAAGTATTTTATAGGCAACAAATGGGGCGACAGTACACCTTTAGTTACTAACGTGATAGCTTCTACATAATCCTTGGATTTCTCAATGAAATGTGCAATTCTGTTATGTATGTGATCTATTTTTGAATCATAATACGTTAACGTTGCCAACAAATCCTGTACTTCCATAATGTGACTGATATTACTGGAATGTTCATTTACTAAATCCATAATTTGATTGATTGAAGCTAACTGATTCCTTAGTTCTGACATAATCAATTCATCTTCATGAGTCAAGAACTCTATTTTCTTATTTTGATTACTAATCTTAAGACGATTGGAAATTCCTAAACCTAAACTTGCAATAGACCCAAAGATGTTTAATGCAGCAAAAATAAACGGGTTTCGTCTTTCTTTTTGTTCGTGCCCTACAGTCCACATCAAAAGGTCACGAGCCAGATTCTGTCTCGCAAGTCTTATTTTGCAAGTCATCAGATAGCATCTCTGCAACTTTTAGTGTCGATCCAAGCGAACTCTCTGTAGTCAAATGAAAATGTCTTCTATGTAACTCATCTAATGAGACAGCAAACCTTGAAATGGCGCTTTTTAAGCTAGGGACATCATTCTCTGGAAGAAAAATTGCTTGCATATGCACTTCTACAACTACGTTGCTCGATGTAATAAAAACATCTTCTTGTCTTTCAACTATAGTGCCATATATAAAATCTATACTTCAAGTTTTAGAGCTCGTCCCACACGAGAAAGATGTCTGAGCGAAAAATATCACTCCCAACAACAAAAAATTCATCTTGGAAACCTGTAACGAGAAAAATATATGTAATTACTCCTGTATTAAGAAGAGAACCTTTAATCACACAAATAAAAATTTTTCCCTCACTTCTTTCCCTCTTTTTTTTTTTTTTAAATTTCTTATGTGAGCCAATGGTACTATTCTCTCATCCGTGGGTTGGGATACGTTTTGAACTCTAAACCTATTGGCCGTTAATGTTTCCAAAATGTTAAATGGGCCTTCAAACTTAGGTGTTAGTTTATAATTGAGTCCTTTACGTACATTTATCTGTATATATACATTATCACCCACGGTATATGTTTTAGTTGGCTTCGCTATTTTATCATGATTCCTTTTCATAATGATTTGTGATTCTTCTAAATTCTTTCGAAGGATATCATATCGACTTTTGCTTGCATTTATACATTCTTTTAAAGGATATGATAGATTAGTTGTAGGCGTTAATACATGAAAAGGAGTTCTAACTGGGGTACCATACAATGCTTGATGCGGTGACATTTTAATTGATATATGATATGAATGATTCAGAGTACTCAGTGCCACAGGTATTGCAATATCCCAGTTGGGGTCTGATCCCCCTAGTGTTACTCTTAATATATTTAAAACCTTCCTATTTGCTCTTTCCACTAGCCCATTCGACTCTGGGTGATATATCATGGTATTTATTTTATTTATGCTAAGGAATTCACAAAATGAGGTAAGAAAGTGATTATTAAATTCATCACCCGAGTCTGAGTTTATCATGTATGGAATTCCATGTTTACAAATGTAACACTCATAAAACTTCCTAGCGCATTCAATCGCAGTTTTAGTTTTAAGCGCTATTAGTTCTGTATATCGAGTTAAAGCATCTATAATTACTAAGAGGTGCTTATTTCCTCTGTCTGACTCGAAAAATCCTGTTAACAATTCTAAATGTATTCTTTCAAAGGGTTGATTGGGTACGGGATAAGCCCCTAGGCTGACAGGTGTTTTCGTATGCCCTTTGTTTTCCTGACATGTGCGACAATTAGCTATGTGTCTTTTTATATCTGTAAGCATTGTATGCCAATAAAACGATGATTTGGATTTCTGTGACATTAATGAGAACCCCAGGTGTCCATGTAATTGATTTGCATGCAACCAATTCAGGACAGTAGAAATAAGTGAGATTGGTACTACTACCTGGCCGTTAGTTACATGTGGTGTATTGCGGGTTTTCCTTGTCACGGACCTACACAGAATATTATCTTTGATTATATAATTCTGCTGCTTATACTTTATATATTCCTTTTCCTTATGATTGCCTTTCAAAGCATTTATAATTGTTTCTATTTTCTGATCTTTTCTTTGCTCAGCCTGTAATAATTCAGCGCTCCAGCCTAAATCTTCTTGTTCAGATATCGTTTTAACAATAGGTATGGATGTTGATATATCTATTAATTCAGCTAAAGGCTCTGTAAAAGATGACCCGGGGGTTGCGTGATAATGTATCAGCAATGATATTTGCTTTCCCAGGTAAATACCCGATTCTTGCGCCAAAATCTTGAATGATCAAATGCCACCGAGTTCGTTTAGGGCTGTGGTTGAAGCCTTTAAAGAACTCGGTTAGTGGTTTATGGTCAGTAAGAACCTTAACGGGATAACCGTAAATTATGAACTTAAAATGCACTAGTGAATTAACAACAGCTAGCCCTTCCTTTTCTATTACTGCATACTTACTTTCGGAAGTTCTCAGTTTTCGAGAATAAAAAGCTATCGGGAAAATTTTTTTATCATATTGCTGAAGCAATACCCCTCCTACTCCTAAGTCTGAGGCGTCTGTTGCAATGAAGAATTCCTTACCGAAGACAGGAAATTTTAAGATAGGAGAACTACATAGTTCATCTTTCAAGGTATTAAACGCCTGTTGATGATGCTCAGACCATATGAAATCTACGCCCTTCTTCGTAAGATCAGTTAAAGGAGCGGCTATTATTGAATAGTTGCGTATAAAACGCCTGTAATATCCACTACAACCCAGAAATTGCTGTATTCCCTTGACATTAGTAGGTATGGGAAAATTACGTATAGCTGACACCTTATCATGGACTACTTTAAGACATTGGCTTGACACCATGAAACCCAAATATATTAATTCTGTTTTGGAAAATTCACACTTACTAATCTTTACCCTTAAGTTATGTTGTCTTAATCTCTGTAGTACTAGTTCTAACTTACGTAGATGTTCTTCTAAGGTGTTGGAAAAGATTACAAGATCGTCCATATAGGCATGCAATATATCCCCTAACAAGTCTCCAAACACTATGTTAATCATTCTTATAAATGTTATGGGAGCACAATGTAAACCAAAAGGCATCCGTAAAAATTCATAATGTCCCCTGGGTGTGCTGAAGGCTGTGTATGGGATACTATCTTCTTCTAATGATATCTGGTGAAAGCCTTTAAGTAAGTCCAAACTGGTAAAATGTTTATTTTGACGTAACAAAGACAAAATATCGTCAGTACATGGCACTGGGAATCGATCAGGGATCGTCTCCTCGTTTAGACGACGGAAGTCTACGCATATACGCCATGTTCGATCTTTTTTCGGCACAACTATTAATGAAAAATTATAGGTGCTGTTTGATTTCCTAATGGCTCCTTCTTCAAGCATTTTACCTACTTCATCATTTATTTCATTCTGGAATTTCATAGGGAGTCTGCATGAGGGTACATAGATAATTTTCTGCTTGTCCTTTAACCTTATTTGATACTCGATCACATCTGTTTTTCCTAAGGATCCATCCGTAGTGGAAAAAACATCATGCTATTTAGTTAAAAGTCCAAAAATTTTCTGCTGAATTTCTTCGTCTTGAATGTCTTTATTGATTTTATTTTTAATAGATTGCAAAAGGGATTCATCCGCAACTGATTGAGCGTGATTGATTTCAGCAACGGTAAGAATACGATGTTTATAAACTTCTACATCCAAGATATGTTGATTTTTTGAATTACTAAAGTGTTATTTAAATGATTTCATACTTCAATATTACATTGCTGATGTGAGCCTACTGTATAAATAGCTTGTGTGACAGACAATCCGTTAGTTTTCAAAGTGTCGGAAAGGATTAATATTTCAGATCCCGGTAATGTTTCCTTTATTTGCACTATTAAACTCGAAGGTACGTTTGGCTCAATATATTTCGTGCAAGATGATATTACGGGTGAACGAGAATTCTGCTGGGTCGCGTATATTATTTCTTTATTAGTGAGACAAGCTATTGGTTCTTCAACGTACGTTACGGTTACATTTGTCGTCTCCTTTCTATCCAAAACTGATTTTAAGGTATTAGAAGACTTATAGAATTTTCCTTTGATATACACGCCGTGCTTGGCAGGGACTAAGATAATGTTTTGATTTCCCATAGATGGGTATCCTATAATTACAGCTGGGTACATATCAATGTTTTGTACAACAACAAATGTATCGGCAAACTTGCTTTTACCGACTTTGAATTGAACATGAGTTATGCCTATGACATTTAATTCATTATTTCCTATACTCGAGAGTCTAACTCCGGATTTTTCTATCGGAAAGCTCGAAAACAACAAATGATGTATCCTCAAATCCATGATATTACGTGGACTACCAGAGTCAAAAAATAACGTAAAGGATTTGTGTTCTAAATTTACAGCATATAAGGTTAGTCGTAATTCATTTTGGCTTATTATTGTATGAATTCGTTGCAAATCTACGGGAGCATGCACTGTTATACTTAATTCGGCCGTGTGTTTCAGAGGAAAATCTATTGCCTCACAATGATCTGATAAAACATTAAATTGATTATTCAATACTATTGATGTTGACATGAATGACCTTGACCCAACATCACTCTCTTCCCCACTGGAGTTAATTATGTGGTATTTGCTTTGCTCTGCACATTCTGAAAATTAGTCTGACCTTGCAAGGTCTGGTTTGACGACCCAGGCTCAGCGATATTCGAAGAAGTGTTTGTTTGTTTCGGACTCTGAACGACATTGACGTTTGGCTGTTTCTTCTTATTGTTAAAATGAGGAATTTTCTTTTTATTTAAATATGGAACTGACTGTGGAATTAGCTGTGTATTTCTAGGATTCTGTTGTGTCTTACGGGAGTAGCACTGACTATATGAATGAGTCAAACTATTATGTAACGAACAGAATCTCGTTCTACAGTCCGCAATCAAGTGACCTTAACTTTGCAATTATAATACGTCATTCCCGCTACTTGACTATTATTAACTACGTTCACTTGTTGTGGCTTTGTTTCATTCTTTGCAAAAACTTGAGTTAACACGGGATCGAGGTCTGGACACTTAGCCATGTGTTTCTTTATCTGTTTATATACATCCAATTCCGTACTTGCAGGCGTTAACTTTTTATCAAAACACCGCACTAAAGCTTCAGGCAACATAAGTGTCATGCAAGTTAAATACATTAATCGTAAAAAATCTTTCACGGAGATGTTATCTCTAGTAACCCAAGTGGAATTACCTAAAATATCTTGATATTCATTAAGCCTATCAGCTATGAGAGCTGCTCTCTCAATAACATTAATCTGATTCATAGTGGCTTCATTAAGTGTATTTCTTAACGTTAATACTACATCCAAGGCTTCTTCACCCCCATAGACCGCGCATAACCTAACTTTGAAATCATCCCAGGTAACTGCTTCTTGCAATGAAACACCTCTTAAATATGCACTCGCATCCCCCTTTGAAAAATCTATAAAACTTTTAGCTTCTTGTAATTGTACAAAAGGGTCTACAATTTGTTTGGCATTTAAATGGGCATCGACGGATGAAATCCATGACTCCACATTTTGAGGCAAGAACCCATTAACCCGACCCTGAAAAGGAAGGATTGCAGACCTGGCATTTACAAGCGTCACAATCGGGAGAGGGTTAATCTGTCCTACGCCACTAAGTCCAGGGATGGGGCTCACAGGGGCCGTCATGACTGCTGTATTTATTTTCCTATCTCTTCGACCCCTTGCAATCTTATCAAAATATCTATATGAATACAGACATCCACTGCGTAAACACATAAGCACTCAATGATAAAGATTATAACAAAATTCCCCAAAACAATGCTACAAATCCCAAGACATTTCCCAAGAATTTCTGAAAGAAAACGGAACACAAAGATATTTCCAGAGAATTTCTGAAAGAAAATGGAACACAAAGATATTTCCCGAGAATTTCTGAAAGAAAAAGGAATCAGCACAAAGAAAGAAAAAATTCTAGATGAGAATTTTGAGTTGAACACAGTTTCCTTTAATGAGAGGAAAATAAAAGATTAGCAAACCACTCACCCCGGTAATAATCGACTAACGACTCGTGATAACTACACTTCACTGCCCAAACTGAAATGAATATGAAAATTGTACTTAGCTTTTATATGGTTCTGTGTGATGTCGTCATATCCTCTCTCTCTCTTAATGTTTGGGTGAATGTGTCCATCCGAGTTTCTCTCTCTCTCTCTTGATGTTTGGGTGAATGTTTCGGTCCAATTTCCGTTGAATGTAGTGCTTCCTGGATATGTTTTGTAAGCATTGTACGTCAGCCCTTGGGTTTCCTAGGATGTTGATTGAAGATCCAGTTCATCAGTTTGTATGTATAACATTCATCAAACGTTTTAGTCTTTGATGGACTATGATACTTAGTCAAAATTGTAGATTCATTAACGTTGATTTCTTGAAGATCTTTCTCTGGTTTTTACAGCTTTATTTTTGATTTCTTGAAGATCTTCCTCTAATTCATAGAGTCTTATCATTAATTTCTAGAAGATCTTTCTCTGATTCTTAGAGTTTTAGCCCTGCCACCATTTATTAGTGTGCTACTGTTATTAACACACATTGAGTATGTGTTGTTTGAGATGTTGAGTCTTGAATTAAAGTCCAGCATTGTAACTTTAAAATGGTTTATTTTCTAAAAAAAACAGTGTTAAACATCTCCATCACAGGAGTATAGCTGGTTTGGTCGGATGACCAATTCAGGTGAAGTATAGATAAGAACTGCCTAAAATATCGATATCACAGATATCGTATGTTTAGTTGTCTCAGCATTTAAACACAATATGTAAACTTTTCATTCGTCTAGGAAGACCCCTGCATCCGGTGACGACACAATCTTTCACACGGTATGCATTTGTGTTTATGCTTCAGAAAAATGTTACATTGCTGAAGGATGCAAAATACATCCTGTTAAAGTAGCTCCTCCAAAATTCACGCAAAGTTAAGTTGGTGCTTTGCATGACATTAAAGCACTGCTTAAATAAGTGCATGGTGTACAGCTTCTTAAAATTAGAGATGACTTGCTGGTCCATGGGCTAGAGGATAGGGGTGGTATTCGGTGGAAGATACAGCACTTCAATGAATTTGTATTCGTCGATGATATCATCTTCGAGTTTTGGGGAGTGAGCGGGTGCATTGTGCAAACAAATCAAACACTTCAAAGGCAAATTCCTCTCCTGAAGATACTTCTTGACAACAGGGCCAAAAACTACGTTTACCCATTTCACAAAGATATGCCAAGTAACCCAAGCCTTAAAATTAGAACGCCATAGAACATGTAGCAGGTCTTTATTAATTCTATGCGTTTTAAAGGCCCTAGGGTTTTCGGAATGGTAAACTAATAAAGGCTTAATTTTGCAGTCCCCACTGGCGTTGGCACAGATCCTTCATTGGCTTATGTCCAGGCATTTTCTTCTCTTTGGCGGTAATGTACGTTCGACTAGGCATCTTTTTACACAACAGACCGGTTTCCTCATAGTTGAACACCTGCTGCTCTACGTAGCCTTCCACCGCCAGAATGCTTTCGAGCTTTTAACAAAGTCTTTAGCAGCCTTGGTGTCCGAACTCGAAGCTTCTCCATACCAAACCACTGAATGAATCCCGGTCTGTTTCCTAAATTTCTCGAATCAACCTCAAGACGCCAGTCTCGAAACACATACTAAGATAAAAATATCCATATTTTAATCTTAATGCTCAGTACATTTCTAATAAAATGAGTGTGGGCGAAAAAGACGCAGGGTTCACTATGATCTAGTTTATTAAAATTTAATAAACGTACATATCAGATCAACATTTATAAAATTTATAAAATGTGGATGATATGCGTAAAAGCATAAAGAAAAACAGTCAATAGAAAATATTGTTTCATCTACTAGGAAACAGATTTGAGACTTCAATTGAATTATTAATAATAATGATATAGTCTATATACTGTTTACATACACTAGCGTAAAAAAACACTTGGCACAAGTGTCCGTATTATGCTATAGATTACCGACGTCAATGGAACAGTTCGTAAGGACACTTTTGTGGCCTATTGGTCAGCTTTTAGTAACATACAGTGACTACACACGCACCCTCTTAATAAATCGTCCCAAATTAATTACACTGTTCCTCGCAGACTTAAAACAGAAGGTTAAAGAATTCTACCTGCTGCTACCACAGATCTCATAAGTTGCTCCACTTGCTTCGCATAGTGCATAAAGAATGCCTTGGATGACTACCAGCCGGTGTGCAAACAAGGATGTTCAAAGTCCATATAATTAAAGAAATTTTATGGAAGAGGCAACTTTCCTCGGATCATGACTAACGGGTGTACTGTCTGGATCCGTTCTGCGAATAACACGAGTGAATTTTGCCCTTAGTTATAGATAACTTTCAACCCAGGGTTTCTCTTCTGAACAGCTGTCCTCCCATAAAGTCTGAAGTTCTATGAAGATAGACCTTTAGGCACTCCACTGGACATAGAGATGCATCATCCTTCAGAGGGCAGATTGTTTAGGGACCCCACCTGTTGGTGGGTAGCTTGTTTCTGGTAAGAAACGTTGGGTCTGGAAATAGATTCAGTTTTCCCTCCAAGAACTGGACGTGGCCTTCCTCTCTAGAGAGAGCCACTATTTCATAACTCTGGACCCCAAAGCGAGTACAAACAGAAATATGACTTAAATTCAAAACCTTCTAAGCACATTCCTCATTGTTCATTATTTATACACAATGAGGAATCATATCTAATGACCATACTAAGGGTGTTTGGAAGCGCTGAAGGGCTAGTTCATTAAGAACGTCGTTAGAAAGGGATATGGTATCTGACGTGTCAAGGCAAGCTTAAGCAATAGAATTGTGTTGGCTGCTAAACCTTGTTCATGAAGGTGAATGAAGAATGATAAATAGGAATCTGTTGGGATTTCTTTCGGTTTCTTCGCCTTGACAAAGGATAGCTATTTCTTCCCTGAAGCCTCATAATGTCTTCTGGTTTCCTCCAAAAGTCTATACTGACTTTTAAACACCGAATCTTTTTCTCATCGTTAAGGAGAGAAAATCATGAGATGTAGGTTCTGTTTTTTCTGTAATAAAGCGAAGACAGTCGACTTCTGTACTCGCGGAGACAGGGATGGATCCCGTAGCGATACGAATTTTAATCGTAGTTCCAATGCCAGAGGGAACCACACGGTATTTGGCCACTTGTTAGCCACTATTGCTGCTTTCCCTTTGAAGGATCTCAGCTTATCAAGGACCTTCAAAAGGAGGTTGTGCGGAGGGAACAGATAGATACTGGACCATCTGTTCCAGTCCAGGGACATAGCGTCCACTGCCTCCGCTAACGGATCCTCGTAAGAGGACACGTAAAGATCTATTTTCTTGTAGTCTTTCATCGCAAAGAGGTCTATCTGCAGCTCTGGGAGTTGCCTCGAGATGAAGGAGAACGATCCTGCGTCAAGAGACCATTCTGACTCTATAGGTGTAAACCTAGATAGAGCGTCCGCTGTCACATTGTGGAATCCTTGAATGTGAACTGCTGACAGGTGCCATTTCTTCCTTTCTGCTAAACGGAATATGGCCAACATCACTTGGTGTATTTTTGGTGATCTCGACCTTTGTTGATTCAGGCATCTCACTACCACCTCGCTGTCTAGAACCAGTCTTATGTGGGTCGAGTGGCGAGGAGAAACTTTCTTCAGTGTCAGAAGTACTGCCATGGCTTCTAGAAAGTGTATGTGAAATGACTTGAAAAGATTGGACCAAGCTCCTTGGACTCTCATCTGATGAGAGTGGCCTCCCCAGCCTTCCTTTGAAGCGTCTGTGTGGATAGTTACTGACAGGTGAGGAGGTTGAAGAAGTATTGATTTCTTCAATTGCTTGGCATTGGACCACGGCTTGAGAAGCGTTCGCAGTCGAGTCGGTAGTGGTCTTATTAGATATCTTCGCGCGTTTGATACATATTTTCTCCAGACTCCTGTTGCATCCTTCAGCTGTGTTCTTAGCACTGGATCTGTTATTGAAGCAAATTGTAGAGAGACCAGCACTCTCTCCTGTTCGCGTCTTGATATCCGTTTGGATTTCAATAGTCTCTTGACAGATCCTGCTATTTCTTTCCTCTTCTTACTAGGAATGGAAAGCCGATGTGACTCCAAATTCCAGTGGATTCCCAACCACTGAAATTTTTGAGCTGGAGAAAGACGAGGCTTTTGATGTTGATCTTGTATCCCAGATGTTCCAGGAACTGGATCACTATCTTAAAAGATTGCATGCATTCTGTCCTGGATGCAGCCCACACCAGCCAATCGTCCAAGTAGGGTACTACTTGGACCTCCTTTAGGCGTAATTGATGGACGGCTGCATTCGCGAGCCTCGTGAAAATCCTTAGGGCTATGTTTAGGCCGTAAGGCAGGGCTTTGAAGGCGTAAAGTTTTCTAAGTAACTTGAATTCTAGGTAGGAGGAGAGGTGACGATTAATTGGAACGTGCCAATAAGCGTTAGACAAGTCTATAGAGACACTATATGCCCTTCTGGGCACTAGGGTCCTTATGTGCTAAAGCATGAGCATTCTGAACTTGTAGTTCACTATGAACTTCTTGAGTGGCAACAAGTCTAGAATAACTCAAAACAGCCTTCCTTGGAATTTTATGGACTTAACTTTCCTGATTCATCTTTTGTCTAAGAGTTCTCGGACATATTCTTCCAGAACGGGGGATGAGTGTTGGAAGAATTGAGGAAATTGAGGTGGAAGACTGCTCCAGCTCCAACCTAGTCCATTTTTAATTAGGCTGTGGGCCCTGGGATCGAAGGTCCAGCGATCCCTAAATAGATGTAGTCTCCCTCTTACTGGAAGTATCTTACTTATGCTGTTGTTGACCTGAGGCCTTGCCTCATTGACCGCGTCCTCCCCTGTATCCCCTTCCTCTTGAAGGGCGTCTAGAAGAACCTCTGGCTGTTCCTCTAGCTCTCGAATGAAAGGAAGAATTCTGCCTTTCGAAGGCTGGGTTAAAAACTGGCGACAGTGTCGCCACTTGTTGAGGTACCATCTGGTACATGGTTGGAGGTTGTGCCAATATCTGAGACACCGTGGTCACAGGAAGTTGTTATTGTTGTTGTTGGTAGGGTTTAGCCGGCTGAGAGGATGGCCTGGGCCTTTTTGTCTCCCTCTTGGGTTGGGGACCCTCATCCGGAGAAGACTTTCTCTTAAGATCTAAGCCCCACTTTTTGAGAAGGTTCCTATTCTCTGTGGCGGCCTTGTCTATTACCTCTTTAACCTCTTCATTGGGAAAGAGGTCTTTACCCCAAATACGAGAGGAGATCAGTTTCCTCGGTTCGTGCCTCACCGCAGCCGAGGCGCACAAGAACTCTCTACAGGCTCTCCTAGCTTTAATAAAGCCATAGAGATCCTTCGTAACTTTGGCCAGTTGGGTTTTGGCCACAACCATGAACATGTCCTGGATCTTGGGGTCACTTGCCATCGTTTCAAGTGTCGTTTGCAACGACATCGATGCCGCAAGTCTTTCCTTTGTCTCTTGCTCTCTACGCAAGAGAACCTCCGATAGTTTTGGAAGTGCCTCACCGAACTGGCGTTCAGCAATCTCAGCTTCCAGCTTCCTGACTGAGAAGGTAAGGTGTAAATCCTTCCAGTCTTCTTGGTCCAAGGGCAAGGTTAGAGATAACGGCTTGCACTCCTCCAAGGAAGGGCATGGTTTCCCTGCCTCCACTGCCTTTAAGGCTGCCTTAAATCCCTTTTCCAAGAAGGGAAAGGCTCTGGTAGGAGAGGCCACAAAGAAGGGAAGCTTCTTACTCAAGGCGGGCACCTTTGAGTTAGTGAAGCCCCTCTCTTTCATCGAGCTCGCTAGTAACGTCTGAGCTTTACTATGGTAAAAAATATGACCTCCTTCGGCTCCATCTCCTCCTTTGAGGCTGGCTCCTTCCTAAGACGGACATAGCAGTCCGGATAAGAATCTTTGTTGGACCAAAATTCCACTTCTTCCAGGGGAATTGCTCCCAACTTTTCTGAGATCACGATCTTCTCGGTTGTCATTGGCAAGTGTTTGGCGTACCTCCAAGGATTGGTATCGGAGCACAAAGGAAGATCCTTCACGCTGAGCCGCTTCTGGGTCCCACGTGATGCTGCAAGTCTATCTATCTCCAGTTTCATTGCAGCTTCCTTCTCATCATTCTTCCTTTGAATTCGTTGGATCATCTCAACAATGGAAGAAAGAGTCCTTTCCAGTTCATCTGAGATAGCAGACGATGTAGAAGGAACAGGTTCTGGATCCGGAACCGATGTAACCGACACTTCGTCAATTTCTTGCTCTTCTACTTGAGGAGCCTGGAACACCTCCTCCTCCTGACCTTCTCATAGAAGGTCCTTCTCAGTAGACTCCGACATCTCCGACATCCTATCGTCAAATTGGATGTCTTGAAGGGCGGCCGAGACTTCAGAATCTACCGGATTCTGGGCAGTTGGCATCTCCACATGAGGCTGGGGGACGATTTAGGGAAAAGGTAGGCCCTCATCTTCTCATTTGGATGGTAGGGACCTGAGGTGTTTTTCTGAAAACCCCTCATTCAGGATCCTAACGTTTCCCTGGCAGCATCCCTTGACTCCGTCGACTTAGGGTCGTCAAAAGCCTCGGTAATCAGGTTAGAACAAACTGTACAAACTTAAGGGTCCTAATAGCGGAGATCACCTCTGGAGGCTCCGCATGCTGCGTGCCTCCTACAATATTGATGTCCACAGAAGTTCTTACTGCGGACATTACAGAACACACTCCCGCACTTCGGATGGTCCTCCTGTGGAGAGAAGAAAAATCCATGAGTATCAAGTGAAGGCTTTCACTTATATTGAGACATTTAGCTTATATAGAAAAGCTATTAAAGAAAGAAGGAAAGACACATACTTGTATTTCTTGCCCAGTCAATTGCTGAAACCTCCCGAGATATTAAAACTAAGGTTAGTTGTATTTTAGAATACCTTATGTAATTCCCTAAACGGAAATTTAAGGTGTAGTTCACACCTTGAGATAAAGTTTTAATATACGGGATAGAAAGAATACAGAAAGAACTTACTTTCTATATATTGTACGGTCTCAACAAAACGCTGTACAAGATAACATTAAGTATGATGAAGAACTTTAGTGTTATCACAAGCACTGTACAGCAGTTTCTGCTAATGCAGTGTGTACTACACTACGAATACAGCAACTACTGTACATCGCATGCTGTTGTGCCGGCCCGCACGTGCCGGTACGTGCCGGTGTGCGCCTGCACGTGCCGGCCGGCATCTACCCCTGTGTAGTTCAAAGATATACTATCTTTAACTAATAGGCGGCAGCCCACTAATTCGCGACTGTTTGCCGGCCGGCAATCATTGCCAGCCAACGGCTGAAAACACTAATACCCGGCTGCCGGCCGCTAGTCGTAGTGGCCAGCTGATTCGGGCTGTGTTTCCACTGCCGGCAGGCAAAGGTAATAAAACCCCTGCCCGCCAACAGTAGCCAAGAACCAGAGAACCTCCACCTGCCCGGCTGCTGGCTTAACAGCGGACAGCCGGGTTAGGGGTGCAACACAATAGTCAGAGAAACAGTATGGATGTAAGGTTATAAGGTGGCATTGCCATACGACCTTCCATCCTGAAAGAGTGAACTTATGGAAGGGGAGAATGTAGCATTCAGGCTTCCAAAGAATCCATAGCCTGCCAGGCTCTACCAGCAGACATGGAAGGGAGACCAAGGGAGGTCTGGGGTTCACTATGCCAATAATAGAGGGTCTCTGCCGCCTGACACGTAGTGCTAGCCGGCAGAGAGCTGAGCCTGTCCTCCATCCTAACCTACACTAGGTACGGAAGTAGGACTGCGGCCAAAAGAAATAGAGGTGGGGAAGGTATAAGGGTCCTAGAGACTTCGTTCTAGCAGGAGACACACTCAGCCGTTAGGGAAGCTCATCCTAACCAAGAGTTGTCTATTAGGGAGGAAGACTGGCAATACTTGCTATCTTCCTCCCAACCAGAACAAAGTTAGGTGAAGTTATTTCGCCGGGCAACAGAGAAAACTCATTCTCCAGCCCGAGAAAAACAACACAGGACAGTCTGCTAGGCCATTATTATTATTATTATTATTACTTGCTAAGCTACAACCCCAGCTGGAAAAGCAGTATGCTACAAGCCCAGGGGCCCCAACAGGGAAAATAGCTCAGTGCGGAAAGGAAAAAAGGAAAATAAAATATTCTAAGAAGAGTAACAACAATAAATATCACCTATATAAACTACAAAAACTTCAACAAAACAAGAGGAAGAGAAACAAGATAGGAAAGTGTGCTCGAGTGCACCCTCAAGCAAGAGAACTCTAACCCAAGACAGTGAAAGGCCATGGTACAGAGGCTATGGCACTACCCAAGACTAGAGAACAGTGGTTTGATTTTGGAGTGTCCTTCTCCTAGAAGAGCTGCTTACCATAGCTAAAGAGTCTCTTCTACCCTTACCAAGAGGAAAGTGGCACTGAACAATTACAGTGCAGTAACCCCTTGGGTGATGAAGAATTGTTTGGTAATCTGTGTTGTCAGGTGTATGAGGATAGAGGAGAATATGTAAAGAATATGCCAGACTATTCAGTGTGTATGTAGGCAAAGGGAAAATGAACCGTAACCAGAGAGGAGGATCCAATGTAGTACTGTCTGGCCAGTCAAAAGACCCCATAACTCTCTAGCGGTAGTATCTCAACGGGTGGCTGGTACCCTGGCCAACCTACTACCTACAGGAAGGAATCATCCCTTACAGAATCCTTCCAAAATGGACTAGGGAAGAAAAGGTTCCTGTGTCCACCCCTAACCTAGCAAAGGAGACTCATTCTCCATGCTATGAAGAAGCAGACCACAGCCTAGAAACTCGGATGTTCTGCCCTAACCCAAAAAACCTGTCACTCTGGTTATCAGATCAGGACAGACATATCCTAGAATAGTTATACCTGAATTATTATACAGATAGAACCACTAGGATTAAGCCGAAGGCTTACAGAGGGAGAGAGGGATTGAACTTAGCCTCCGGAGGAGAAAAGAAAAATCGGGGATGTGCAGAAGTATACTACTGTACCTAGAATACTAGACTAGGTAAGATGAGAATTGATTACCTAAATCACCGAAACTCTCTTGTATATAATCTTGGAAAAAACATTCAACAATATCTTACAGGTATAAAATATTTGCCTATAGCTTCAATAATATAACACTCGGAAAAACTTATATCATGCATGAAAGTACTAGGGTCAGACGCCTAGGCTACAAAGCCTCGCGAAGGGCAAGATCGGTACCTCGACCCGTGTCGAAATCACCGAGCTAAAAACTGACGGTATAATATAAGCATTCCTAGCGGAGCTAAATAGCTAAATTATTAAAGCAAAATAAACCGGGAACGTCGTTTCAGCTAACAAAATGACCCATAAGAGCGAGCGATAGCATCCAGGATGCCTCCGGTAAGCAACAGTTCTTGTTTATGTTAATATCACTTTTGATTTAATTCAAAACGACAGAAGCTTACATTTATACATAGTAATGATAATACTCAACTTTCCAGAGGCAGAAGAGGCCGGAGAAGTCATCAAAATGTTGAACTGAATCCAAAATAACAAGAGCACACAAGGGAAAGCACCGAGTAGTAGAGCTACACGAAAAGGAATGGAGAGG
>NC_090744.1:75940294-75945294 GCF_036898095.1 Palaemon carinicauda | reverse complement strand
CTTCTCCAACTACACTCAGCAAACTAATACCCCTTGAATTACAACACTCATGCACATCTTCCTTACCCTTATATAATGGTACAATACATGCACAAACCCAATCTATTGGTACCATTGACAACTCAAAACACATATTAAACCAGGGGTTCTTAACAGGGGGTGCTCGCACTCCTAAGGGGTGTGAGGATACCTCTGAAATATTGAAGAAAATATATGTTTTTACCTTCGCTTTATATTTTTTCCTGAAAAAAAACTTGTTGCTTAGTCTTAAACAGTGTTCGAAAAGATACACCTAAATCTATTTTCCTAATGAAGGGATAAAGTTGCAACAACCTCGAGTCCAGGGTACATGTATGTGATTTGGATGAAGGAGGAAATGACGAGTATAGGACACGTAGCCAACATAGAGAGAGAGAGAGAGAGAGAGAGAGAGAGAGAGAGAGAGAGAGAGAGAGAGAGAGAGTGAGAGATCTTCTTTCATGGTTACTTCTCCTGTGGAGAGTTACAAGCCTGTAATAACTGGATCTTGAACCCTTTCTTGTAGAATTTAGAAGATGTTGACGATGATGGCAACATCAAGAAAGATCTCATCAACATGAGACACAATCATGGAATCCAAATGGAGTTCACCAATAGTCAGCTGGACCACTTCTGGCCTTCTCAGCTGGAAGCATACCCTACATTAGCAACGAAAGCACTCGAAGTGCTGGTACCTTTTGCAACTACCTACTTGTGTGAGTAAGGATTTTCTTGTCTACTTCACATTAAAACGAAAAGCAGAAATCAGCTGAATTCTGAACATGACTTGCGAGTAACACTCAGTACTAAGACACCAAGATTTGATGCCATTGTGGAGGAAAAACAGCAACAACGAAGTCACTAGGTTTACAGTGCAGTACGGGCAAAATATAGTGTAATTTTGAACCAAATGAAAAAAAAGTTATTCTTGTTGATACATACTCATAATTTTTTCTCTTGAAAGAACTTTAAGCTGTATGAATGAATATTGAATAAGAAAAGTGATTTTGACGAAGGAAAAATCCATTTTTTGGGCGAGGAATCTCTGTCGCCCAGTAAAATGCTCCTATAGTACCATTTCTACAGGCATAGTTATTGCTAAATATACCAGAGAAAAAAAGGATGCATGGAATGCCAGGAATAAACCCAGCTCGCTGACTCTATGAGTGTCGGTATAGTAAACTGGTGTTGAATAGAACCGCGACCATAGGTCCCCTCACTAGTTAGACCTCTCCCTCATCAACCTCCCCCCGAACAACGAGGTGTCGTCCTACACCCGTCTGCTGCCTCCTACTACGACTATCCTTCCCCACCCCTTTACCTCATTCCTCCATAGCACCAGCGTTGGTTATTACATCAAATTTGTATTTTTAGCTTTCTCATATATTCAGAATCAAGGGGGTGCGAGAACTGACTGCTGATTTTGAAAAGGGTGCGAACAATGAAAAATGTTAAGAACCACTGTATTAAACAAATCTCACCAACCATCTCAAGTACAGTCACACCCCACTTTCTTCAACATATCAGCTCTCACACCATCCATACTAGATGCTTTTCCTACTCTTGTTTCATTTAGTGCGCTCCTCACATCCTCTCTTGTAATCTCTCTCTCATTCTCATCTCCCATCACCTGCACCTCAACATCTGCCTCCATATTATCCTCAACATTCACTAAACTTTCAAAATATTCTGCCCACCTTTTCCTTGCCTCCTCTCCTTTTAAGAACATTGCATTTCCATCTTTCACTGTCTCTCCAATTTTTGATCCAGCCTTCCTCACTCTTCACTTATTTCCAAAACTTCTTATTCTCTTCATTTGGACGACTCATTCCCTAACCCCACCTCAGGTCAGCCGCCCTCTTTGACCTCACTTACCTTGCGCTTTACTTCCACATTTTTCTCTCTATGTTTTTCATACTTCTCTACACTATTACTCTGCAGCCATTCTTCAAAAGCCTCTTTTTTTCTTCCACTTTTACCTTAACTCCTCCATTTCACCATTCACTGCCCACCCTCATGCTGCCTCCAACAAACTTCTTGCCCCACATCACTTGTAATCCCAACAAAATTTTCTTTTACTAACTTCCACTCCTCTAAATTACCAGTTTCTCTTACTTTCACTTCGTCATATGACCTTTTCCACCTTCCTTGATATTTACTTTTTACCTACTACTTTACCTGTCATCCATTCACTCAGCATAAAGCCACACCCTCTCTTGCTCTTCCCCTTTCAATCCCATCCACTTTACCAGATATTTCACCAAACATCACTTCACTCATCCTTTTTATCCTTGTCTCACACAACGCAAATATATCCATCTTTCTATTCCTAAACATACTTTCAATCTCACATCCTTGCTCTCTATCGTACTACATCCATGCACGTTCAAAAACCACAAAACTAGAGTGCAGAAAGCAGTCACTCTCCCCACAGCTCCACCTCTTTGATGATGTCTCACAGAATTGTAAATAAAAATATAGGGTTCCCAGCCCACTCGTCCCGTCCCCTTTCAGATGCCTCTTCCGACACACAATGGATACGTTGGCATTATTCTAATTGTTTTTAAGTTCCTGCGGCCAAAGGCCATATATATATATATAATATATATATATATATATATATATATATATATATATATATATATATATATATAAATATATATATATATATATAATATATATATATATATATATATATATATATCTATATATATATATATATATATATATATATATATTTATATATAAACAGTATATATATATATATATACATATATATATATATATATATATATATAATATATATATATATATATATATATATATAAATATATATATATATATATATATATAAATATATATATATATATATATATATATATATATATATATATATATATATATAATATATATATATATATATATATATACAAACAGGTATTTATATGCAAACTCTTGCATAAATATATATTTAGACATATACATACATGTACATATACAGGTATAAATATACCGACACATACGTGGACTTACATATAAATGTTAATACACATGATTAACATGTATATATAGTTTTGCACATATAACATTATTATCATAAACATATAATTACGTATATATCAATACTTATATCTAACAAAACAATATACAGTAGCAAAGCACTACTGTATACTCTAAAAAATAATTGCACCCACCATTGGATGGTAGCTTAGGTCTAAATAAGGATTTTACAGTAGCATTAATTGTCTCCGGTACATTCAGTTCCACAATAAGTGATTAAGATTTATATATATATATATATATATATATATATATATATATATATATATATATATATATATATATATATATATATATATATATATATATATATATATACATATATATATGCACACACAGACACACACAGATAATATATATATATATATATATATATCTATATATATATATATATATATATATATATATATATATATAGCATTCCCTTTTTATCAACTCTTGGTAGTCCAATGCAGGAGAAAAGCCTCTGACGTTTCCCTTCTACATCCCTCTGTTTATATACTTTCTCTGATAATCTATACCAACCTAATTTTCTTTGTTCCTAATTTCACTGTTTTTCTTCCCTTCCCGTGTGTAATGCATTACCTTTTGGATCTAATTCTATTATACTTCTAGTCCATCTATTGTCTATTATTCTCATCGTAATACCAGCCCATAACCATTCCTTCTCTGTACATGTTGTTAAGATATCCTTAACTTTAGATTTTTCTCTTTGTATTGTAACTATCTTATGTTTTAAGGCTTATGCAATACTCTAGGTTCCAATCCATAAGCTGATACTTTTAGGGCAATATTGTTATATAATTATCTTTCTGGAGAAAGTGTCATTTTATATTGCAAAATCAAATTTCATTCAACAAAAAACTTAATCCTATGCTTATCCTTCTTTTAAATTTAGTGTCACGTTTTTGAAGAAACACTAGCAAACTTTCGTAATCAAATATATCCATTAGCAATACCTAGAGATTCCTCCATATATCTTATTTCCTGTATCTGCATTGTCGTTGAACATTATGACAGCCTTAAATAATAAAATAAATGAAATTCTTCCAACTTATTACTGACTAATCTTTACTATTGTAAAATTAATATACTACTCAGAAAAAGTATCATACTACTACTACTACTACTACTACTACTACTACTACTACTACTTCTACTACTACTACTGCTGCTGTTATAGATGATACAATGACACCGATAATATGAGTAAAGATAATAAGGATTATGAAATGAATTTATTGAAAAGGAAATATCCAGGTCATGGAACTGATTTAAAAATAGATGTAAAAAAACAATGATAGGAAAACTGTATATATATATATATATATATATATATATATATATATATATATATATATATATATATATATATATATATATATATATATATATATATATATGTATATATATATGTCCATTTAACAATATAATCGAATAACTACTGGTGTAGTGAACTAGCTGGTATTCTATTCTTGCCCCACCAAAATTATAGAATAATTGATGTATAATTTATTAACCCCCCCCCCCCCCAAAAAAAAAAATACTGATAAACGAAAAATGTAATACATCTTATGACCTAGTTCAAAATTAACTTCTAAATAAATCAACCTTAATGACGAATAATTTTGGACCATGGCTTGAGAAATAGACACACGTGGGAGGGTTGAATAAACATCAGAAGAAAATCAATGTCATAAGAAACTAAAATTTTAGAAGAAAAGTGTTCTTTAACATGAGGATACCATAACAAGGTAATTATATGGAGCTGAAATTATGCATCATAATAATGGAAGCAACGCTGGCGTGAGAATGGCTCATATATCAGAGTTTATGAGGTTTCTGGTAAAAGTGGAGTAATTTTTCCTTGTTGAATTATAAAGCGGTGAATGGAAACGAAATCTATCATATGATAGGGTAAT
>NC_090744.1:75924576-75929576 GCF_036898095.1 Palaemon carinicauda | reverse complement strand
TTTCAACAATTTAATGCTTCTCATCTATAATGTTTCCTTAATATTTTGGTTTGATTGTGTTTACTACTTGGTAGCGTTTTTAATGTTTTATGGTTTTGTATAATTTTGTTAATTATATTTCATCTCTCTTGGATATAACCTCCATTAACAATCATTACTACATTAGGCTATTGTTTTTTTCTCGTACTTTTTCTTTATATTGTTTAGACTTTTCCACCAGTATTTCTTGCTGATTCCAGTGTGATATTTCTTATTACTTTTTATTCCTATTTTACATGCTTTCATTTCTTTTTTTAGCCGGGAGAATTTTTTTGTTATTTTATAAATATATTTTTCCAATTTTTCACCATAAAGGTGTTTATTTTATTCTTAAAAATAAGTTTTCCCTTTCCTTCCCTAGCTCTAAATATATTTTGAACGTTTACCATTTATTGGTGTCTCGACTTCAACTCGTTAAACACATACATATTTAAGTAAATTAACTGTTTCCCTGGGAATAAATCTTTTTTTTCTTATTATTAACTTGTCATTAGGGATTTGCCATGTCCATTTTCTATGTTTCTATTTTTTTTCTATTATTAAAGTAAGGTGTTCAAGGTTACAAAATTGTTTCTTCAAGGAAATTCTACTAGCCATTCTCCTTTGGTATTTCTGTGTTTAAGGCAATGGACAAACGGTTTCTTCGCCTTCTAGTCCTGATGCCTGCCGGTTGATCTTACTAGAATTAGCATGGACCAGCAGGGGTCTCTTGCCTTAGTTAGATAATCACTGCGCATCACAAAAAAAGTTGCTATCCTTTGATGTATCTAGCCAATGAATTGTCTATGGATTTAGTCAGTGATGGATAGAGAAGATGAAAGAATGGCACCTAGTCCAGGGCGTAGCGGGGTGCTAAGAATCTCCCGGTTTATAAATACCAATTAAAATTTAATCAAGGTAATTGGAATGTTTGAGCCATGAATCAGATTGGGAAGTTACAGCAAGTGGAGAGAGAATTTATGAAATATAGTTTGGATATCTTAGCCCTAAGTGAAACAAGATGTAAGGAGATTGGTAATTGAACTTTAGATTATGGGAATATATATATTTACTCGGGAATATCAGATGAGCTGGAAGAGAAGGGGTAGGAATGATGATGACACTAAGAGCAGAAAAGTCATTAACCGAGTGGAGAGCTATAAATAGTAGATTGTTACTAGGAAAGTTAAAATCAAAGCAGTGTAATATGGGTATTATAGATTGCTATGCCCCAACAAAGGATACCCCTGAAGAAAGGAAAGGTGAATATTATGAAGAATTGCAGAGGATAGTAGATGAGATCCGTAGGAGAGATATGAAAATTTTGATTGGCAACATCAATGCTAAAGTTGGAAGAAATAATTAAGGGATAGAGAATGTGATGGGTGTCGAAGGTCTTGGCGAAGTTGCAAATGGAATTGGAGCACATTTCATATGTTTCTGTTAAGCAAAAATTCTTGTCATTGGAAGTACTCTGTTACAACATAAGAACATCCACAAGTATACATAGACTTCACCATGTGGCAATTACAAATATCAGATAGATCCCATTGCAACTGATAAAGAGAGAAGGAGGAACCTGAGCTATGTAAAAATCTAAAGAGGTGCAGATATTAGTAGTGATCACCAGCTCCCCAATGTCACACTTAAATTTGAACTGAAAGCACACAACAGAAACATAGAAAGGGTACCTAGGTTTCATAAAACTAAGCTTCTAAGGAAGAGCGCAGAGAAACATTTGCAATTGCACATAGGAATCGATTTGCTGTCTTAGAAACTTTAAGAGACAAAAAACAGACAATTAATAAAGAATGGCTTGATATTAGGAACATATATCAGTCAGTTGGTAGCGAAGTCTTGGAACAAACAGTTACAAGGAGAAAGCCATGGATATCGAATGATATTTGGGATACTATAAAAAGGAGACATAAACAGAATTTGATTGTTGAGAGTTTTCGAGAAAGTAAGGATAGTTACAAGGTAGAGAATGTTAAGTATTCCAGTATTGACAGCGAGGTCAAAAGAAAAGCTTGGGATGACTGGAGAGAGCATTTAGACAGTAAAGCAGATGAAGCCGACAAAGTTATGAATTCAGGAAGTGGCATTGGTGTGAGAATTGCTCATAGAATTATTAATGAAATCTCGACTGGGGCATAGAAGAAGAAACACATACCCATCAAAAAGAGAGATGGCTCTGTTATAGCAACAGATGATGGAGAAAGACAATGTTGGATGGAACACTTTAGTGATGTTATGAATAGGACATATGAACGGAATAATATGATTGATGTACCTTGATTCACCCATGAATGAATTCAGTGTGTTTGAAGTCAAAGCTATTTTAAAGAATACTAGAGAGATGGAAAGCCCCTCGATACGATGGCATAACTGCCGAGATGATACATGAAGAGGCAAAACCTGATGAATGGGAGTTAGGAGTGTTGGTGAAAATAGCTAAAAGGGGAGACCTGACAGATTACAATAATTGCAGGCAGTAGGTTGGCCTGGGCACCAGCCACCCGTTGTGATATTACTGATACTACTGCTATAGAGTTATGGGTTCTTTTGACTGGCCAGAGAGTAGTATATTGGACCCTTTTCTGGTTGCGGTTCATTTTTCTTTTGCCTATAACCACACACACATACACACACACACTGAATAGTCTGGCCTATTCTTTACATATTCTCCTCTGCTACATATACCTCACAACACTAAGATTAGCAAACATTTCTTCTTGCTGTACTGTAATTGTTTAGTAGCCACTTTCCTCCCGGTAAGGGTAGAAAAGGATCTTTAGCTATGGTAAGCAGCTCATCTAGGAGAAGGACACTCCAAAATCAAATCATTGTTCTCTAGTCTAGGGTAGTGCCATAGCCTCTGTACCATGGTCTTCTACTGTCTTGGGTTAGAATTCTCTTGCTTGAGGGTATACTCGGGCACACTATTCTATCTAATTTCTCTTCCTCTTGTTTTGTTAAAGTTTTCATAGTTTATATACAAATTATTTATTTTAATGTTGTTACTGTTCTTGAAATATTTTATTTTTGCTAGTTTCCTATCCTCGCTGGGCTATTTTGCCTGTTGGGGCCCCTGGCCTTATAGCATTCTGCGATTCCATCTAAGGTTGTAGCTTTGCAAGTAATAACAACAATAACAATAACACTTACGTCAGTTGTTATGAAAATATTTAGTATGCTTATTCCAAAGAGACTGGAGAGAAAGATTAATGAAAAGCTGTGAGATGAACAAGCAGGATTTAGAAGAGGTAGAAGTTGCACTGACCAAATTTTCCTTTTGAGACATGGTGTAGAGCAATGCATAGAATATAGAAATTCCCTTTTGATGGTATATGTGTACTATGAAAAAGCCTTTAACCCATTAAGGACGAGAATTATCTATTGGTTTTAAAAACACCATATTTACAGAAAATACTTTATTTTGGTCTACTATCAACATAAAATCATCACCATAAAAAAATTCCTTTATTAAGTATGATTTATTTGATGGCAGCTTTTGCTGCCACTAGGCACTTGAATGAACAAAATCTTTCTATTCTAGACATAACATACAGTTTTTTTAACAAACATAAGTATTTTAAGCATCCCTTTATCATACTTAGTAATTATCATTACTAATCATGCCTTTTATGAAAAGAACTGCAAATTCTATCTGAATTATAGTACATAAAAAATTCAATCATATAGCATATCTTACTGCCACTAGCCACTTTGAATGCACAAAATCTTTGTATTTGACATACAATATAATTTTACATTAAACCTAAGTATTTCAAACATAACTTCATTATCTCTAATAATTATCATCACTAATCTTGCCTGTTACAATAAAAACTCCAAATTCTTACTGATTCATAATATAAAAGAAAAAAAATACTTGAACATATTGCATGAGTTGCATATCCACACTATTCTATTTTTCTTGTACGGAGGTTATCCCTATATAGCTTCAAATGATTTCAGTCTGTTGTTCATTATGCACTACTGAGGTATTTTATGATAGGGCAATATGCATTTTGGATGAAGAGGTACAGAACACTTATTGCAAATGTATTTTGTGCGTCGAGAACATTCGCGGCATCTTGAGTGACGCTGGTCTCCTTCCTTGGTCCAGTGCTGCTCACCATTGTACAGCACAGAATCCTTTGTAATTCCAGAAGACAGTCTCTTAGGTCCAGGAGATGTACGAGGAGCACCATATTGCTTCATTATGGCAATTTCAAAATGCCAGATGAAGTCTATCAATGGGATTATATTTCCCAGTTTGCGATAAAACATCCATGAATTGACAACTTGAGCATTGATGCTCCAAGCAAATATTTGTCACCACCATTTTCTTGAACGAATTCGAGTTCTATAGGCCGATACTTTTTGATCAAATATATCAACACCACCCATCTGTTATTTATACACATGAATGGAATTGGGCATATCAACCTCAATATGCTTTTTCTCAAGTTTGCTCCATCGCCCTGTTTTTTGTACTTGAAGCATTCTTACTTTGAAGCCACAGCAGCTACCTTCCATTTTACTACTGATGTGCTACCAGTAATTGCCTCTTCCATGTACCCACGATATTTTTTTCTTCTCCTTTTCCTTCTTTTCCATTAGTGGGGCACCATGAAGACGATCCTCTCTTAGTGTGCCAGTACCTCCTATTCCTCGATTTGCTAAATTTTCCAGCAATGGTTATGAGGTGAAAAGATTCTCAAACACTGCATGCTGGCCAGCCTGTAAATTGATCTCATTAGACATCTCTACTACGACATTTGGACCTTAGCCCTAGCCCAGTCCTATATCAGGGATTTTAGTGTCAGACCCGCAATAGGGCTCACAATAGAGAAGAGATCCGTCTGAAGTACATGCAGCCCAAACTTTGAAACCAAATCTTACTGGTTTCTCTCTTATAAACTGCTTAGCCCGGTGTTTTCCATAATAAGGGATCATAATTTCATCTCTGCTAT
>NC_090744.1:75914576-75922076 GCF_036898095.1 Palaemon carinicauda | reverse complement strand
TCACATACAAATCACTCTATGTATCAGTTTACTGAGATGAGTGTTACTCTATGGACATGAGTCATGGTATGACAATGAAATAGTCTCCAATAGATTTAGTTGACTTGAGAATAAAGCCCTTAGAAGGATCTTGGGAGTTTAATGGTAGAACAGGATTAGAAATGAAACTATGAGAGAGATTACTCGAGTACAAAATGTGGTTGAGATCATGTTGAAGGGTAGATGGAGATGGTTCAGGCATCATCTTCGCACTCCTCAAGAGAGATTAGTTCACCAAACGTTTAACGGGGCTCCACAAGGCACTAGGAAAATTGAAAGACCCAGGCCTACATGGCTTAGGAATATACAGTACGAAGTAGGAGATGATAAATGAAAAAGTATTGAATTAAAAGCTAAAGACAGAAATAACTGGAGAAATCTATCCGAAGCCATTTGAGTCAATAGGTGTAAGAGATGATAATGATGATGAGGATTCATCTCACTTGTTTTGAACGAATGAAAATAGAGCTTTATGACGTTGCGTAGATATACCCAGATCTTCAATACAAGTTTCCAGTTCTTCCCAGGAATGATATGTTTCAATCACTCAAAGAGATGTAAATTGGGTCCAATATTCTTTATATATATATATATATATATATATATATATATATATATATATATATATATATATATATATATATATATATATATATATATATATATATATATATATATATATATATATATATATATATATCCAAACGAGATTAAGTTTTCCTTTCATCCTTTGTATGGGTTTTTGCTAATGCATACATTTGAATGATCTTTAGTTTTTAAATTATATTTAGTTTGATCATTAATCCTACAATTGTATAACTAGTGCCACAGAATTATTTTATGTTTTCTGCAATATTTATGGTAATAAAAAAATCAGCTCTATTCTCTTTATTCTTTTCATGGCCTCTAAGAAAGCAAAATATATGTAATTTTTACATAATAAAATCCATGACTCAAGGGATCAATGGAGAAGTTAGGAGAGGAGTGTGGGAACGCCAAGTCAGAACAGGATATGAAAGTCAAGACCAAGCTAAACCTTTGCAATGAAACATTTTGTATGAAGAGTAAACACAATTCAAGCATCCCGTGAGAAACTGTTGAGTGTCTCAACGGAACCAGATGGCTTCCTGTAGTAATGCTGTGTTATCATGTTTGTAATAAATGCTGAGATAACTAATGAAACGTTATCACCAAACTTGATATTTTTGTCAGTTCTTATTCGATTGTCATACGGAATGGTCATCCGACCAAACCATCCATACTCCTGTGATGGAGCTACTAATAAACTGTTTAAAAGTTAAATTACATAGACTTATTCAGAAGAAGTAACCTACAAGTCTACAATTCTATATATCACATTGAAGAGACATGTGATAGAACTCTAATGTATGTTTATAACAGTATCACACCAACAATTGGTGGCAGCGATTCAACTTTACAAACCAGAGATATCAACTTTAAGAACCAATTATTTAAACTGTAATACTTAGCAGTAACAACAGTTATGAATCTACAATTTCGACGAAGTATCTACGTCTACCGAAGAAATGAACGCATCGAACATCAACTATAAATAGTATACAAACTAAGGAACTGGATCTTCAATCAACATCTTAAGAAGACGACGGAATGGCATTCAACTTTATTAACGTTTACTAAAACATTCAAGAATCATATCCAGGAAATAGCACATTCAACAATACGATAGGATATCAAATCGAAAACATTCATCAACACAGCTAAACTCTCGCATATCAGAGAGAGACAGAGAGAGGAAATGACGTCATCGCCCTTCGCCCATATAAACTGAAAAGCTAAGTACATTTCTTTATTCATTCAGTTTTAGGCAGTGAAGTGTTGTTGTTGTCACGAGTCGATCATCCATTATTGTTTGGGTGAGTTGTTTGCAAATCTTCATTTTTCCTTCATTAAAGGAAACTGTATTCAACTTCGAATTCTCGTCTAGAATTTTTTTTTCTCTCTGTGCTAATTCCGTTTTCTTTCAGAAGTTCTCGGGAAATATCTTTATATTAGTATCATTGTTTTGGGGGATTGTGTTATAATCTGCAACATATCTTTATTGTATAGTGCTTATGTGTTTACGCAGTGGACGTCTGTATTCATATAGAGATATTGATAGGATTGCAAGGAATTGTAGAGATAAAGAAAAAGTAAAGTAAACATGACACCTCCTGTAAATCCCGGACCAAGTAACCCCACCCCCGGACCGAGTAACCCCATCCCCGCTCCCGTAGTTACCGTAGTAAGTGCTCGTTCAGCTATCCTTCCTTTTCATGGTCTGGTCAATGGGTTCTTATCTCAGAATATCGAGTCTTAGATTTCTTCCGTTGACGGTCACTTAAATGCTAAATATATCATAGACCCATTTGTACAATTGCAAGAAGCTAAAAGTTTTATAGACTTTCTGAAGGGGATGCAAGTGCGTATCTGAGGGGAGTTTCTTTTCAGGAGGCAGTTACATAGGACGATTTCAGAGTTAGGCTACGTGCGATCTATGGCGGTGAGGAAGCCTTACATGTAGTTTTAAAATTAAGAAATACACTTAATCAAGCCACTATGACTCGACTTAATGCTATAGAGAGAGCAGCTCTCATTGCCGATAGGCTTAACGAATATCAGGACATTTTAGGTAATTCCACGTGGGTTACTTGAGATAACATCGCCGTGAAAGATTTCTAACGATTAATGTATTTAACTTGCATGACACTTATGTTGCCAGAAGCTTTAGTGCGGTGTTTTGATAAAAAGTTAATGCCCGAAAGTACACAATTAGAGATATATAGACAAATAAAGAAACACATGTCTAAGTGTACTGATCTAGATCCCTTGTTTACACAAAATTTGCAAAAAATAAAAATAAGCCACAACATGTAAACGAAGTTAATAATAGTCAAGTTGCAGGAATGACGTGTTATAATTGCAAACGTCAAGGTCCCTTGATCGCAGACTGCAGAACGCGATTCTGTTCGATACATAATAGTTCAACTCATTCATATAGTCGATGCTACTCGCGTAATCAACAACAGAATCCTAGAAACACACAGTCCACAGTCAATTCCCTATGGAAATAAAAAGAAAAATCCTCAGTTCAATAAGAAGAAACAGCCAAACGTCAATGCAGTTAAAAATAAAAAACAAAACAAATAGTGCTTCAAATAACTCTGATCTTAGGCCGTCTAGCCAGAACTCGCAAGGTCAGACTAATTTTCAGAATGTGCAGAGCAAAGCAAATACCACATAATTAACTCCAACGTGGAAGAGAGGGATGTTGGGTCTTTCGTATCAACATCAGTAGTATCAAATAATCCATTTAATGTTTTATCAGATCATTGTGAGGCAATAGATTTTCCTATGAAACACACGGCCGAATCAAGTAAATCAGTGCAGGCTCCCGTAGATTTGCAACAAATTCACACAATAATAAGCCAAAATGAGTTACGACCAACATTATATGCTGTAAATTTAGAACACAGATCATTTACATTATTTTTTGACTCTGGTAGTCCACTTAATATCAGGGAGTTGAGGACACATCATTTGTTATTTTCGAACTTCCCTATAGAGAAGTCCGGAGTAAGGCTTTCGGGTATAGGAAGTAATGAATTAAATGTAATAGGCGTAACTCATGTTCAGTACAGGGTCGCTAAGCGCACGTTTGCTGATACCTTTGTTGTTGTACAAAACATTGATATGTATCCAGCTGTAATTATAGGATACCCGTCTATGGGCAATCAAAACATTATCTTAGCCCCTGCCAAACACGGCATGTATATCAAAGGAAAATTCTATAAGTCTTCTAATACCCTGAAATCAGTTTTGGATAAAAAGGAGACGACAAATTAAACAATGACGTACGTTGAAGAACCAATCACTTCTCTCATTAATAAAGAAATAATATACGCGACCCAACAGATTTCTCATTCACCCGTAATATCATCTTGCACGCAATCTATCGAGCCAGACGTAACTTCGAATATAAATGTGCGAGGAAAGAAATTGATGCAGGGATCTGAAATATTAATCCTTTCCGACACTTTGAAAACTAACGGATTGTCCGTCACACAAGCTATTTATACAGTCGGCTCACAACAACAATGTAATATTGAAGTCTGTAATCATTTAAACACCACTTTAGTAATTCATAAATAATCAACATATCTTGGATGTAAAAGTTTATAAACATTGTATTCTTACCGTCGCTGAAATCAATCACGCTCAATCAGTTGTTGATGAATCCCTTTTGCAATCTATTAAAAATAAAACCAATAAAGACATTCAAGAAGAGGAAATTCAGCAAAATTATTTTGGACTTTTAACTGAATATCTTGATGTTTTTCTCACTACGGATGGATCCTTAGGAAAAACAGATGGTATCGAACATCAAATAAGGTTAAAGGGCAAGCAGAAAATTATCTATGTACACTCGTACAGACTCCCTATGAAATTCCAGAATGAGATAAATGATGAAGTAGGTAAAATGCTAGAAGAAAGAGACATTAGGAAATCGAACAGCCCTTATAATTTTCTATTAATAGTTGTACCGAAAAAAGATCGAATATGGCGTATCTGCGTAGATTTCCGTCGCCTCAATGAGGAAACGATCCCTGATCGATTCCCAGTGCCATGTACTGACGATATTTTATCATTGTTAGGTCAGAATAAATATTTTACCAGATTGGACTTACTTATAGGCTTTCACCAGATATCATTAGAAGAAGATAGTATCCTATACACTGCCATCAGCACAGCCCGGGGACATTATGAATTTTTTGTGTATGCCTTTTGGTTTACGTTGTGCTCCCATAGCATTTACTAGAATGATTAACATAGTGTTTGGAGACTTGCTAGGGAATATATTGCATGCCTATATGGACGACCTTGTAATCTTTTCTAATACCTTAGAAGAACATTTACATAAACTGGAACTAGTACTACAGAGACTAAGACAGCATAACTTAAGAATAAAGATTAGTAAGTGTGAATTCTTCAAGACAGAATTAGTCTATTTAGGTTTTACGGTGTCTAGCCAAGGTCTTAAAGTAGTCCACGATAAGGTGTCGGCTATCCATAACTTTCCGATACCTACTATTGTCAAGGGAATACAGCAATTTCTGGGGTGTAGTGGATATTACAGGCGTTTTATACGCAATTATTCAATAATAGCCGCTCCCCTAACTGATCTTACGAAGAAGGGCGTATATTCCATATGGTCTGAGCAGCATCACCAGGCGTTTAATACCTTGAAAGATGAACTATGTAGTTCTCCTATCTTAAAATTTCCTGACTTCGGTAAGGAATTCTTCATTACAACAGACGCCTCACACTTAAGAGTAGGTGGGGTATTGCTTCAGCAATATGACAAACAGTTTTTCCCGATAGCTTTTTATTCACGAAAACTGAGAACTTCCGAAAGTAAGTATACAGTAATAGACGAGGAAGGGATAGCTATTGTTAATTCACTAGTGCATTTTAAGTTCATAATATAGGGTTATCCCGTCAAGGTTCTTACTGATCATAAACCCCTAACAGACTTATTTAAAGGCTTTACTCACAGCCCCAAACGAACTCGGTGGCATTTGATCATCCAAGACTTTGGTGCGAGAATCGGGTATTTCCCAGGGAAAGCAAATATCATTGCTGATGCATTATCACGCAACCCCGTGTCATCTTGTACTGAGCCATTAGCTGAATTAATAGATATATCAACATCCATGCCTATTGTTAAAACTGTATCTGAAATGGAAGATCTAGGCTGGAGCGTTAAATTATTACAGACTGAGCAAAGGAAAGATCAGAAATTAGAAAAAATCATAAATGCTTTGGAAGGAAATCGTAAGGAAAAGGAATATATAAAGTATACGCAGCAGAATTATATAATCAAGGACAATATTCCGTGTAGATCCGTGACAAGGAAAATCCGCAATACACTACATGTGACTAACAACGAGGTAGTGGTACCAATCTCACTTATATCCACTGTTCTAAATTGGTTGCATGCAAATCCATTGCATGGACACCCGAGGTTCTCCAAAATGTCACAGAAAGCCAAATCATTGTTTTATTCGCATATGATGCTTACATATATAAAAAAAACAATTAGCTAATTGTCGCACCTGTCAGGAAAACAAAGGGCACACGAAAACACCTGTCAGCCTAGGGGCTTATCCCGTACCAAATCAACCTTTTGAAAAAATAAATTTAGATTTATTAACAGAATTTTACGAGTCAGACAGAGGAAATAAGCACCTCTTAGTAATTGTAGATGCTTTGACTCGATATAGAGAACTGATAGCGCTAAAAACTAAAACTGCGATTGAATGCACTAGGAAGTTTTACGAGTGTTACATTTGTAAACATGGAATTCTACAAATGATAATCTCAGACTCGGGTGGAGAATTTAATAGTCATTTCCTTAACTCCTTGTGTGAAATCCTTATCATAAAGAAAATCAATACCATGATCTATCACCCAGAATCGAATGGGCTAGTGGAAAGAGCGAATAGGAAGGTTTGAAACATATTAAGATTAACACCAGGGGGATCAGACACCAACTGGGATATTGCAATACCTGCGGTACTAAGTACTCTGAATCACTCATATCTTGTATCAATTAAAATGTCGCCGCACGAGGCATTGTACGGTACCCCAATTAGAATGCCTTTCCATATTTTAACGCCTACAACTAATTATCAAATCCTTTAAATGAATTTATAAATGCAAGCAAAAGTCGTTTTGATATCCTTCGAAAGAATTTAGAAGAATCACAAATCATAATGAAAAGGAATCATGATAAAATATCGAAGCCAACTAAAACATATACCGTGGGTGATAATGTATACATACAGGTAAATATACGTAAAGGACTCAATTACAAACTAACACCTAAGTTTGAAGGGCCATTTAACATTTTGGAAACATTAACGGCCAATAGATTTAGAGTTCAAAAAGCATCCTAACCCACTGATGAGAGAATTGTACCCTTGGCTCACATAAGAAATTAAAATATGAGAGAAGGAAATGAGATAATTAAATTTTATCTATGAAACTTATATTTGTATGTTAACATTTTTTTTTCTTAATACAGGAGTAATTACATATATTTTTGTCATTGCAGGTTTCCAAGACGAAGTTTTTGTTATGAGCGATATTGTTCGCTCAGACATTTTCCTCGTGTGGGAAGAGTTATAAAACTAAAAGTATAGATTTTAGATATGGCACTATAGTAGAGAGAACAGAAGACGTCTTTATTACTGCAAGTAATATAGTTATAGAAGTACACATGCAAGCTATCTTTCTCCCAGAGAATGACGTCACTAGATTAAAGAGCGACATTTCAAGGTTTGCTGCTTCATTAAATGAAATGCATAAAAGACATTTTCCTTTTAATACAGAGAGTTCGCTTGCACCGACAATGAGAGTGGCAGAAATGCTTTCACAAGA
>NC_090744.1:75889576-75902076 GCF_036898095.1 Palaemon carinicauda | reverse complement strand
TAAAAAAAGTCCATATTTTTTCTTCCTCTGATTACACATTCCACAAATGACAGAAGAAGAAAACAAACTTTAATTTTGCACCTTGAATCCCAAATTGTTATCGTCAACATCATCCTTGCAACAATGCACCGAGGAAATCACAGCAGGATATGGGTAAAGTTCATCAGACCGTCGACATGCTTGTATCCAGACATCTCTTAAACATCCATTTCTTGGAGAACGGAAGACTCTCTCATGACTAAATTTAACGACTTAGCTTTGTTTTTTAATTAAAGCAGCCAAAAAGGGCGCTGCTGTTCGGTAGTGTGTTGCCAATATTCAAACAAAGTGTATAAACTGAAAGCGTCAATAATTCTTCTGCAAAAAGAAATATTGGCGAATGAGGCAATGTAAAGTAACTGGTATTCATATGTTGCAATGCAAAGCATATTATAGATCAATTTCTAAAAAAGAATTCACTAGGGACACTATCAAAAAAAAAAAAAAAAAATAAAAAAAAAAAATAACAGCGAGACATATTTTGAGTTTATTTTTAAAACAAATCTTTGACTTGGATAATTCCCCAACCCAAGATCGGTCGAGGTTTAGGACCTCATATGAGCACATTCTCTTACTCATTCAGATTCCAAAATGTGCGTAACTGACCCCTTCTTCTCTGGATCGTGTTCAATTAATAAACAGTGACGTAGTGATTTCTCAACTTCAACAATACGTGCGAGCATGAAAATAAAAACGGTGATTATGATAGTCAAGTTGCGTTTATTATTGTTATGACTTGGTATATTAAAGTTGTTACAATTACAATCTCAGCGTTTTAGTATCAACGAAAAGTTGAAAAACTCAACATGTATATTCCGCTTGGTAGGGGTAGAAGAGACTCTTTAGCTATGGTAAGAAGCTCTTCTAGGAGAAGGACACTTCAAAATCAAACCATTTTTCTTTAATCCTGGATAGTGCCATAGCCACTGCACCATGGTCTTCCACTATCTTGGGTTAGAGCTTTCTTGCTTGAGGGTAGACTCAGGCACAAAATTCAATCTTATTTCTCTTCCTTTTGTTTTGTGAAAGAGATACTTATTTTATTGTTCATACTTCTATTGAAATATATTATTTTTCTTTGTTTCCTTTCCTCGCTGTGCTATTTTCTCTGTTGGAGTCTCTGGGCTTATAGCATCCTGTTTTTCCAACAAGGGTTGTAGCTTAGCAATTAATAATGATAATAATAATTATAATAATAATAATAATAATAATAATAATAATAATAATAATAATAATAAATCTTTATACAGTGTACAAAAATATTCTCATACCTACAAACATGATGTATAAGCATGCGGATATGCAGTATATTGCAACTTTTAGTGGGTATATGCTGTATGTAATCCTTTCTCGCTATGTTTAATAATGACCCTATGTGAATTAACATTCTGAGAGCCATATCATTATTACCCAAAGACCTCTATCTTTCAAAAGAGGAAGGACACATACAAGACATTGATTGTCTAGTCTAAGCTAACTAGCTCGACATCCCACAATTCACCATGTAACTATATTGTTCTGTTTGGTCAAATCCGATGATAATAGAACTTCAGTAAACACTAACTTGTTTCGAAGTTAGGAACCATCCGATAAAGTCAGAGAGCTAGGGAGTCGTAGTTATAGTCAGGGATGTTCCTCCTTTGTCATCGCTGCGATGCAAGTTTTGATTGTTACATTGAAATGCAGGACGTTGTATTTTACGGGAAAACAAGTATTGTTAGGTTGCACTTTTCATAAAAATCATTTCAAAAACATTGTATATATATATATATATATATATATATATATATATATATATATATATATATATATATATATATATATTGGGATTAAAGGTGAAGATATTATATATGGTGTGCAGCAGTGTCCAAAAAAAAAAAACATCACATGAATGGTAATAATTTATTTAGAGACGTTTCGAATATTGCAATGTTCATCATCAATCTGTAAAAGATAGAAATGTAAAATTTGTAAAATTTGTGCAATAATTTGAAAGAAAATAGTAAAATAATATTAAAACGTTATTGATTTTATAACAAAAAATCGTAACAAACTAAAACAGTAAGACATAAGAGAGCTAGTGCTTACCAAACCATCCACAGGAGAAGGTGAAGAACGAATGAGTAAGAATTCTTATCCACCTACGACTTCGGTTATGCTAAGAAACGAGGAGAAGCTTAGTCGTTATAGTTTAAAGAAGGAACAAGCCGTTTGATGTATAATGACTCAATTATTTCGTGGGACAAAACAGCGAATTTCTAACTACCCTTGAGTCATAATGTGTCGAACGGCTTGTTCCTCCTTTAAACTCTAATGCCTCCGTTTCTCCTCTTTTCTTAGCATAACTGAAGTCGTAGGTGGATAACAATTCTTACTCATTCGTTCTTCACCTTTTTCTGTGGATGGTTTGGTAAGCACTGGTTCTGTTATGTCTTTCTGTTTTAGTTTTTCACGATTTTACAGGTAGTAGGTTGGCCAAGGCACCAGCCACCCGTTGAGATACTACCGCTAGAGAGTTATGGGGTCTTTTGACTGGCCAGAAAGTACTACATTAAATCCTTCTCTCTGGTTACGGTTCATTTTCCCTTTGCCTAAACACACACACACTCAATAGTCTGGCCTATTCTTTACATATTCTCCTCTGTCCTCATACACCTGACAACACAGATTACCAAATAATTCTTCTTCACTGCACTGTAATTGTTCAGTGGCCACTTTTCTCTTGGTAAGGGTAGAAGAGACTCTTTAGCTATGGTAAGCAGCTCTTCTAGGAGAAGGACACTCCAAAATCAAACCATTGTTCTCTAGTCTTGGGTAGTGCCATAACCTCTGTACCATGGTCTTCCACTGCCTTGGTTTAGAGTTCTCTTGCTTGAGGGTACACTCGGGCACACTCTTCTATCTTATTTCTTTTCCTAATGTTTTGTTAAAGTTTTTATAGTTTATACAGGAAATATTTATTTTAATGTTGTTACTCTTCCTGAAATATTTTATTTTCCTTTTTTCCTTTCCTCACTGAGCTATTTTCCCTGTTGGGGCCTCTGGGCTTATAGCATCCTGCTTTTCCAACTAGGGTTGTAGCTTAGCAAGTAATAATAATAATAATAATAATATATATATATATATATATATATATATATATATATATATATACATATATATATATATATATATATATATATATATATATATATATACATATATATATATATATATATATATATATATATATAGAGAGAGAGAGAGAGAGAGAGAGAGAGAGAGAGAGAGAGAGCTCAGTGACGAAAGGAAACAAAGAAATCTAAATTGTTTCAAGTACAGTAACAATGCTAAAAAATATATATGCTATAAAAACAAGAGGAAGAGAGATTTGATAAAATTGTGTTCCCGAGTGGACCCTCAGGCAAGAGAACTCCAACCCAAGACAGTGGAAGACCATGGTACAGAGGATGTAGCACTACCCAAGACTTCTGAACGATGGTTTAATTTTGGAGTGTCTTTCTCCTAGAAGAGCAGCTTACCATAGCTAAAGAGCCTCTTCTACCCTTACCAAGAGGAAAGTGGCCCCTGAACAATTACAGTGCAGTAGTTAAACCCTTAGGAGAAGAGGAATTATTTGGAAATCTCAGTGTTATCAGGGGTATGAGGACAAAGAAGAATCTGTAAAGAATAGGCCAGACTATTCTGTGTATGTGTAGGCAAAGGAAAAATGAAGGATCCAATATAATACTGTCTGGCCCCCAAAGGACCGCTTAACTCTCTAGCAGCAGTATTTCAACGGGTGACTGGTGGCATGGCCATAATTAGCAGTATTGACAGTTTGACAAAAGTTTTTAAAAGAAATATAAACATTAACCTTTGTTTTTAATAAAATGAATATAAATTCAACTGTATGATACTATCCAAGTGGAAAAATATAGATAAACAAGGTATATCAAGGGTTTGAAAATTATTACTAAAAGGAATATAATCATTAAATTTATAAAGATTTGTACCACTGTCAAATAATAAAAAGAGATACTTTGCTAAAGTGAGCCGGTATAAAGGATTCAAGCTACCCCCAGTTTCAAACTAACCCCCGGTAACTTTAAACCTGTTTCAGATTACCGGGGAGGTATTTTGAAACCGGTTTTAAGCTACCCTCATGTTTTCCAGTTACCCATCCTCGAAATAGAAAATAATCTACATGACAGGACACAAAAGCATCATGCATTTATTGCCGACTTCGCAGCAGTAGAAAAAAAAAAAAAAAAGTTTATGTTCGTATTTAAGAAAAGGAATGGTTTTCTTTTATCATCTCAAAAACAACCCATTCATGTGCTAGAGATGCATGAGCTTCACACGGCAATATGCGTGAAGAAATTGACACTAAAGTCCATAACGAGATTTGTACTTTGTTTCTATACTTTTTCAAATTTACTAAGTTTGAGATGTACTTAAAGACAAAAACACACATGCCATATTTCCGATATTGTATTTCGAAAATGAAGAGAAAATTATAATTTTTTTTAGTTATAATTTATGTCATTACTTGAACTTTAAACCTATAAAAACTCAACTTCAACTTGTTATAGTTTTGTAACATTATTCAGTCGTACCATAAAGAAACTAGACGCACAATTATCACTTTTTGGATATAGTTTGTCAGGTCAGCGATGGACATTCATTAATCGGGATTTTATAAAGTATCCCTTATTAACCGTCCTTGCCTTGCGGGCAGGTAACAGCTGGAACCACCTGCGACGAGAGTAGCTTCTTGCTTGTGCTGCACACCCAGATTTAGGAGAGAGAGAGAGAGAGAGAGAGAGAGAGAGAGAGAGAGAGAATTACAAAGGCTGTAACAGAGATGCTTCAAAGATTATAGCCAATCAAGGGAGACAAAAAGCACTGTGACGGAGCCGAGAGAGGGTTGTGAACTCAAAGGCAGGAAGCAATCGACTGAGTTATATATTATAGAACACTCTCCTTTATATACAAAACCTCAAGGCAACAGGACATAACAAGTTAACAAGACAGACAATGTCACAGAGGAAAACCGGAGATGTGAATTTTCATGTTCGTTTTAGTGCGAGGGAAGAGCGCAGATACAAGCATAATATATACAAAAGGAATTATGTACAATTGTGTGACACACGGTTGGTACATGGCTCCCCCTTTAAAAATGACATACTGAACATGTTAAATAGGTGCCCTGAATCTGGAGAGGTAGTAGTAACAACTGCGCCGATTAGCAGCAGTGAGTGGCTCTAGAAGTCGTTGGTTGGGGTGCGAGCGAGTGGTAGATGATGGTTGGCTGTGTTGCCGCTCCGGCTCGTCACGGGGTAGGCGAGTGTGTCCTACGGCATTCATAGGCGTGTGTGTCCTACGGCATTCATAGGCGTGTCTTACGGCATTCATAGGCGTGTCTTACGGCATTCATAGGCGAGTTTGTCCTACGGCATTCATAGGCGTGTGTCCTACGGCATTCATAGGCCTACGGCATTCATAGGCGTGTGTCCTACGGCATTTATAGGCATGTCCTACGGCATTCGCATCAGCTTCGGTTGAAGTTGAATAGGTGTCCTCTTCGTCACGAGTGGAGGCGTTGATGGAGGTTTTGAAGGTCATGAAGTGGCCGTCCATAAGGGCGCGAAGTAGGTTCACCTAACGAGGAGAGCCGTCTGCGGCAGGTTGCAGGCGAGTAATACTGGTCATTTTCCCGCGGGTGAGCGAAGCCCTTTGTTCCCCCAACGGTTGTTGAGAGAGCTGAAAAAGCGTTGTTATACGGGCGGCTGGCGACGGCGAGTACTGCTGCGGAGGGTAAGCGTTGACGGCGTCATAGTAATGATGAGAGGTGGAGAGGGGGGGGGGAGGCGGGAGGAGCGGGTCACTCCGGGGTCACCAATGTGACGGAGCCGAGAGAGGGTTGTGAACTCAAAGGCAGGAAGCAATCGACTGAGTTATATATTATAGAACACTCTCCCTTATATACAAAACCTCAAGGCAACAGGACATAACAAGTTTACAACACAGACAATGTCACAGAGGAAAACCGGAGACGTGAATTTTCATGTTCGTTTTAGTGCGAGGGAAGAGCGCAGATACAAGCATAATATATACAAAAGGAATTATGTACAATATAAATATATATATATATATATATATATACATATATATACAGTATGTATATATATATATATATATATATATTTGTATATATATATATATATTATATATACATGTATGTATATATATGTATATATATATATATATATATGTGTGTGTGTGTGTGTGTGTGTATATGTATATATATGTAGATATATGCATTTACAGTATATACGTATATATATATATATATATATGCATTACATATATATATATATATATATATGTATACATATGCATTTATATATATGTATATATATATATATATATATATTTATATATATACACACACACACATATATATATATATATATATACACACACACATTATATATATGCATTTATATATATATATATATATATATATGTATACGTATTATATATATATGCATTTATATATATATATATATATATATGTTTATACACATACACATATATGTATATATTTGTTTGTGTGCATATATATATATATATATATATAAGTATATATTTAGGTGTGTGCATAAATATATATATATAGATTATATATATATATATATATGTATATATATATATATATATATATGTGTGTGTGTGTGTGCATATATATATATATATATATATATATATAAAATACACACTCAAATAATCACGGACAAAAATGCTGATTACCCTCTTCGTACAAAATTGTGAATCCGGAGAGATAGCAATTAAGAATCCTGAGAGAGAGAGAGAGAGAGAGAGAGAGAGAGAGAGAGAGAGAGAGAGACTACCTATTTGGCAAAGGAATATTCATCAGAATGATAATGTACTTGCTGCATCAGAATATACAGTATATCCTGAAAACTCATATAAATATCGTGCATTAATATTAACGTCGTCCGGTCATTGTACTACACACCTACTTTTGCCGCAATTGCATCATACGGTGCATGTACGGACGGACCACGTACTTCTTTTAATTCCATACGATAAACGTGCGTGGCTCGTACATGTGACGCAAGTTACACGCAAATTTCACGCACGACCAGTGTGCGGAGATCATGCCACGGAAAATCCTACGGCACGTAAGTTGCATGTAAGTCACACGCACGGCTTACTTGCGTCAGACGTGCATCCTGTCTGTGACTACAAATTTTCTTGACTGCCGCAGGACATTTTAGTGCAGCGAGTGAAGATTCTGCAACTGGTATACGGCAGGCTACGAGGTCAAAGACGATTGCGTGCCCCTTGCGTCACACCCACGATTTCACACAAATTTTGCCCGTATAACCCCCGTAGCTGGTAGTACGGCCAGTTGTGCCCAACGCCTTAGATGATGCATTACGAACAGTGGAAAAAAACCTTTTTAGGTAATGATCACAGGAAGAACAACAATACAAAATAATTACAAGTACTGCCTTATAGAAATTCTTTTTAAAGAAATTCCCAAATGCTGAAAAACTTCAATGGTAATGTAGCATTTAAGAGAAGCAATACAATAAAAATTGCCTCGATAAAGAATTCATCTAACATTACCAGTTGATATGTATATCGTATTCCATGTAATTCATGTGAAAAATTATATATTGGTCAAACTAGTAAAGCCCTAGAAAAGAAATTTGAACAACATAAGAAAATTGTCAGATATTCTCAAGATAATAATACAATTTTTCCCCACGTTCGAGATAAAAAATCAAACAATGGTCATATGTAAAGAAAATATTTCATTCAAATAACTTATTGAAAAGAAACACCATAAAGTCAAGTTTCATAAAAGAAACCTTTCATAACAACTTGAATATTGGACATAGAATGTACATACTCGACGTATTTTTATGAAATGAGATTTGCAAGCTATATATAAACAGCTTTAACCATCTAATGTAGAACTGAATATAATTAACGCTACTGTGAAATTAATATTTACACCTAAGCTACAATCCATTGATGGGTACGATTATTTCATATGTTATACATAATTTATTTTTGGCACTTTATATTGTTATGTGATATATAAGTATTTATATATACGTAATTGTATGTTCATGGTAATATATATATATATATATATATATTTATGTACATACATATATATATATATATAATATATACATATGAACGTATGTTTATGCACAAATATATATATATATATATATATATATATATATTTCAAATAAGCCATATATATTAATACATTAAAGTCTGGATTCTATTAACGACTTCGGGATCAGAGCCCTAATATATATGGCTTATTTGAAATATGAAAGAAACACGTTTAAATGTGCAAAAATTTATCATATATATATATATATATATATATATATATATATATATATATATATATAATATTATATGGATCCCAGGTGTGAACGCTAACAAAAAATATTATACGATTTTGACTCCCGAAGTCTGGGCATTAAGAAATATACTATACTATGGCTCGTGACTGGGAACGAAACGTATATAATAAATACTACGACTGGCAAGATAATTAACCTCCAAGATTTTTAAATTACTTGATTTGTTTTCACATTAAAACTGTTACACTTTAAAACATTGATACCCGAATTCTGAGACCGTTAAATAACTCACATACAGCAATATATTAAACACTGAATATCCAAAGGTCTTTAAGTACACTCAAAATTGAACTGGGTAATTACCTCTCACTGTGGTTCTTAACAAGAATCAAGCAGAAATCTGATCCCAGACTGTGAGGATTGGAATAATACAGTCGTTACAAAAGTAAATATATTATACAAATTACAACACTTTGAAAAGAACTTACAAAAAAAAAAAAGTAAGACACTGGAAAGTATTACATCTGAACAAAACTTAAAATAAGACAAAAAATTTTGCAATTTGAAATTATAAAAGAACTTGACTTAAACTATTATATCTGAATAAGCCTTAAACATTAAAAAAGAAATAATGCAATGAAAATAATACAAAAGCTTAAAATAATGCTGAAACAATACAATATTTATGTTTCACTCTTAGTGAATAATCGTTAACTAGATAACTTTATAACCCTATCCTTGTTACAGGGTGTTACGATATTAAAATCGTTACAGGTTCTTTTAATAAGGAAAATAAATATCAACAACAATCAATTTAATATGGGAGAGGGTATATAAATAAACTCACGAAAAAAACAAAACACGTTTATTCACAAACTTATAAAGAAAACGAATGTTACTTTTTCGGTTACTTTAACTGACAAATCAAACGAATCAAACACCAACAGGGAAGGGGAACAGTCAGAACATTTTAGAAGGGCGGCTGAAGTTCAGATGAAACTGGCATCATGACCAGATTCAAAGACGTCACAAATGGGTAGCATCAAGAACGGACATCAGAGTTCTTCTTCCAAGGATTCGATGACACTGTTGAAGTAAAGCTTGAGCACATTGCAGGAGGATGGTTGAAGTTGAGATGAAACTGGCACGATGACGGGATTTGAAGACGTCACAAAAAGGTGGCATCAAGAAGGGACATCAGAGGTCTTCTTCCTAGTATTCGATGATACTGTTGAAGTAAGGCTTGAGAACGTTGCAGGAGGACGGCTGAAGTTCAGATGAAACTGGCCCGATGAATGAATTCGAAGACATCACAAAAGGGTGGCATCAAGAAGGGACATCAGAGGTCTTCTTCCAATAATTCGATGATACTGTTGAAGTAAGGCTTGAGAACATTGCAGGAGGGTGGCTGAAGTTCAGATGAAATTGGCCCGATGACGGGATTCAAAGACGTCTTAAAAAGGTGGCATCAAGAAGGGACATCAGAGGTCTTCTTTCTAGTATTCGATGATACTGTTGAAGTAAGGCTTGAGAACGTTGCAGGAGGGCGGCTGAAATTCAGATGAAACTGGACCGATGAATGGATTCGAAGACGTCACAAAAGGGGGGCATCAAAAAGAGACATCAGAGGTCTTCTTCCAAGAATACGATGATACCGTTGAAGTAAGGCTTGAGAACGTTGCAGGAGGGTGGCTGATGTTCAGATGAAATTACCACGATGACCGGATTCAAAGACATCTCAAAAGGGTGGCATCAAGAAGGGACATCAGAGGTCTTCTTCCAAGGATTCGATGATACTTTTGAAGTAAGGCTTGAGAACGTTGCAGGAGGGCGGCTGAGGTTCAGATGAAACTGGCATGATTACCAGATTTGAAGACGTCACAAAAGGGTTGGCATCAAAAAGGGACATCGGAAATCTTCTCCTAAGGATTCGATGATACTGTTGAAGTAAGGCTTGAGAATGTTGCAGGAGGGCGGCTGAAGTTCAGGTGAAACTGGCACGATTACCGGATTCGAAGACGTCACAAAATGGTAGGATCAAGAAGGGACATCAGAGGTCTTCTTCCAATAATTCGATGATACTGTTGAAGCAAAGCTTAAGAACGTGGCAGGAGGGCGGCTGAAGTTCAGATGAAACTGGCACGGTGACCGGATTTGAAGAGTTCACAAAATGGTAGCATCAAGAAGGGACATCGTAGATCTTCTTCCAAGGATTCAATGATACTGTTGAACGAATGTAGGCAGCAGGAAGCTTTGGCTACTTCTTGTCACAAGCAGGGAGAGCTGGCTGCTTCAATCTGTCTCTTCTTCTCTGCCATAGCAGGATCTTTTGGAGATAGGCTTTTGTTGTCTGAAAAAAAGTTTAGAATATGGCTCTATCAGACTTCTGGTGTTCTCATTTTCTTATCTCACTAGGACTTGGATCTTATCTCCTTCGGACATAGTTCCTCTCTTGTCTTATATCCTGTCCTATCTGTCCTGGACAATTTCTTCTTGAAGTTTATATACCCATGTTTGGGCGGAGTTAATTACAGTGGGCAGTGGACATCTCCATATAAGGCGCTTTTTTCAACAATTCTGCATCTCTATTGGCTTCCTCAAAAACGCCCACTTTGATTATGCCATGGAAGCTTCTAGAAAAAATTTCTGATGTAATTCGGACTACGTGTTAAGTCGTAACAAAAGGGCAGCACATTTTCCTCCCTGATGATATATATCCTAAACTAGGATTTTTCTCAGGCTTGGTCTTCCAAAATATGCTGACTCCACTAATCAAGACCATGACATCTTGGTCAAATAGGACAGTTTCCTAATCACGGAGGCGCTCTCGGCAAAGCTTGGTTTACTTTCTAAATGCAGACAAAAATGAAGAGATGACAGGATTGACCAAACAGGGCCACGGTTGAATCTCGTCTCGCCTCGCTTCTCACACTGCGAATAGATATGTTTGTGTTTCATTATATCCTTTTAAAAGTAATGTATCTACCCCTGACACAGAGTCGTTTACAAAAAACATTATACAATGCCAACGTTTATCCTAATAAAATGGATTCAATAATCACCTTTTAGTCTTGCGTGCCATACAATTTTCTTTTGGGCATAGATTCATTGAGGAGAGGACACACTATAACGCACTAAATTTTTTCGACACTAAACTGGGTTACAGGCGTGAATGAAAGAGAGAGAGGGGAAGGAGGCTATCTACTGGCTGCAGTTATAACTCGATCTCTATGCATGTCTATCTCTGGCTCTGACCCATCCCTTGTTCAACTAGATATCAAATTTTGGCTAAGTCCAGAAGCTTCCATATTATTTGGGAAGCGTAGCCTCGGCCTAAGGGTGTCAGATTAACCAACTAGTTAAACTAGTCATAATAGGGCGGGTTTTTTGCAACTCTCATACGTACCTCAACGCACACGCGAGAGGAATTCCCAGCTAGCTCCGGCCACCTATTGTCCCCGGAATGAAAAAAAAGATAACATAGTCTAACCAGCATTTCACGAACATTAAAAAACACGTTGTTAAAGAACATTCTCTCTCTAACATGACGCAAAAAATTGTAAAATAAAAAAGAACATGACCTAAGCTCTTGGTCCTACCTTGCAGAAATCTTACAACACTTTCAAATAGACAACGTAAGACTTCATAGCAAACATATGTGAAATAAAAGATGATTCTTGAAAAATACGTAATTTAACATATTTTCACTTGAATAAGAAATATAATGAAATTCTAGACGAAAGTCTTACATAATTTACATTAAATACTTATATCTACATGAGAGGGGCTCATTTCACAGGCTGGGTATAATCTCTTTAATGCACAAATGAAAACAATATTGATAACTATAAATAACATTATCAGTAATTCAATAATCTCAAATATTTCCTCTACAATAGACCAGCTTTGTAAGAATATATATATATATATATATATATATATATATATATATATATATATATATATATATATATATATATATATATATTTATATATATAATGATGAATTTTGCACATTTTTACGTGTTTTTCATATTCAAATAAGCCATATATATT
>NC_090744.1:75862076-75884576 GCF_036898095.1 Palaemon carinicauda | reverse complement strand
ATCTTGTTATTGATGATACTCTTTTCAAGCACAAGGACATCTACTAATATACATTGACTTCGCCATACGGTAATTAAAAACAAAAAATCTGTTAGACCACATTGTGGCGGGATGTGCACAAAAACAACCCCCACACCATTGATCAACCTAACAAACAATATTCTCAAAAATACATACTTTTCCCTCACGTTATCAGCAGCAGGACTTTTAAACAGAAGGGAAATAAAAACAAAACCTAAACTTTCTAAATATATTCCGTAGAACTCTTTAATCACTTAATCATAAAATCATAACAACCACACTTGTCACTATATTTACAACTAAATAACTTAATACAGACACCAACATTCAAAATAAGCCCCCTCACCCCCCCCCCCCCACCAAAAAAAAATAATACTTAAAATTAACTAATATTACAATAAGAATAAGGTTATAAGTTTTTTTTTTTTTTTTACTATAACCTTACGTATATAATGTAGATGAGCACGAACAACAGTACACTGAAGAAACGCTTCAATTCAACCGAACACACAATCAGTCTTTCCTTCTCAAAATTCCTTTAGGGTAGTCAGCTTATTTTCGGGCTAAGTCGTTCATCATCATCATCATCATCGGGAGGAGTATTTACTTCAACGGCAGAGTCATTAATGTTCTCAAATTCTGTATTGGGTGCCCTTTCAAAAAATCCCTTTTCGTTCCGGGTTGTCATCAACAAACTATTTAATATATGCAATCTGCTGGCAAACCTACACACCAAGCCGAAAAAACTCTTAAGAAGGAATTATTGCCTTAAAAACACACATACACAAACGCTCCAAGCTAACTAAGTTATCACACAATGATCAAAGATAAATGATAAACTTTCTATCATTCAGAATCACTCCTAGCAAATATAAACATAACTGTACTTACTGATGAAAAAAAAATAATCACTCTCAAACTGGTTGAAATAATTGATAAATCCAATATTTACAACCAAACTGCCCCTGGTTGCAGTCAAATAAAAAAGGCATTCGCTCAAGATATCCCCCACTGCCCTAACATATCTATAAAAAAAAGAAACAAACAACCTTAATTATACCAATAATTTTCACATGGCTAGCTGCCGTTCTGCTTGCATTACTATTCCTTCTTACGTTCATCTGCGTTTCTTCTGCTTCACGTCTAGTTTCCATTCTGTTTTCATGAGTGTTTTTTCCTAAATTTCCCTGTTCTTCATCTTTGAATTCATGTCTATCTGTCCTTCTGCATGTATTAGAGCTACGTCTAAAATTCCTCTGGTCTCGTATTCTGACTTACATCTAGCTGCCCTTCGTTTTGCCTTTGTGTTGCTTCTTAAATCCATATGCTCTTCTCTTTCTGCTTTTTGGTTAGCTGCCATTCTACTTGCATTAATTTTTTTTCTCTTCTTCATCCTGTCTCACGTCTAACTGCCATTCTTCTGGCATACTTTCCCTCCAAAATTCTTCTGCTCTTCTATTTCCTGCCATCTTCTTCCTTTCACCAAATTATCTTTATTGGATTTCCGAATGAGAGCATCTTCTTGAGTGATATCATTTTATAAAAAACTGTATATATATATATATATATATATATATATATATATATATATATATATATATATATATATATATATATTTATATATATATATATATATATATATATATATATATATATATATATATATATATATATATATATAGGTTGACCATCACTAATCCGGCCATCTATAATCAGGAAACAACAGTTAACTGGCATTTTTTCACTACCGGCTGCTTGGTTGGAGGTACTTTTTCTCAATTATTTTTGCTATTGTCTGGTTGGCAGCGCTGTTGATGTAAACATTGGCAGTCTCTTGCGTGGTTTTAAACCTTTATTTTGGTTAAAAGAGTATTCTATCCTCAGTCATGGCTTCCGTCAATAGAGCAAGTGATAAGAAACGTAAACATAAATCCTTGTCAATATCAGAAAAGGTTGAACTGTTGAAAAACTTGATAATGGTGTCTCTTCGAGAAGCGTGTGTGATTATTATGACATTGGATCATCAACAGTTTATAATTAAAAGAAACAGAAAGATAAGCTACTTGGCTTTTTTGTTAACAGTAAGTAAAAGAAACATATGTTTAAAAGAAAATCAATGAAGTCGGATAAAACCACAGAACTACAGTAGATCAAATGATGATGAAGTTGTTTAAGTGGCGTGAAAGTGAAGGTGTTGAACTTCCAGATGATCTTGAGAAGGAACAAGCTAAAGTATTTCATAAAGAATTCGGATTGCAACGTCAGGGTGATCACAGTGAAGGGTGGTTGCCGCGTTTTAAGAACAGACATGGCTTAAAGATGTGTGCAGTGTGCAGTAAAAAACGATCAGCTGACAAGGAGGCACCTTCAAATTTTGTGGACGAGTTTGACAAGTTGGTCATTGATGAAAATTCCAGTCCTGACCAGGTCTATAATGCAGATGAGACTACCATTTTTTTTTTGGAATTGTACTCCCAAAAGAACACTGAAATCGGAGGATGCAGAATCTCCAACATGCTATAAATCTTCAAAAGATCGTGTGACCATATTGGGATGTGCTAACGCTGCTGGAACACACCTGTGGAAGCTGCTGGCCATAGGGATAAGTATACGTCCTCGAACATTCAAAGGAATGACAAATTTTACTGTAATTTATCGTACCAACAAAAAAGGTTGGATAATAACTGAACTTTCATTGGATTGGTTCAATAACCACTTTGTCCCAGAAGCAAGAGCTCATTGTGATTCAGTTGGCAAGGATCATAACCGTAAGATACTTTTAATTTTAGATAACTGTTCCGCACATCCAATAGCATAACTTCTTGTAAAAAAATATTTTTTTTTTGTGTCTATCTCCCACCAAACTGTACCTCATTGACTCAACCCATGGATATTACGTTCATTTAAGTTAAAGTACCGTAGCCATTTTATGTGGCGGCTACTGAATGCAATTAATTCTGGGAAATTGGTACAAAAGTTTATTCGTAAATACAATATGAGAGATACAATTTACTTTATTGCTAATGCTTGGAAATCTGTAGTGTCAACCACACTGAAAAATGGATGGCACAAATTGTGGCCGTCATTAATGTTTACAACAGTGCCTGGTGAAATGCGTGAACCATACTTTAAAGGAATCAGGCATCCTAAGGAAAAACAGCATATAAATTATCTGTTGACGTATGCACGACAATTTTCCAACCCCTCTTACAAGGATCTTGCTTCATGTCTGGATGAAGGTAATATTGAGGAATGCATGAATGTTGACGAAAATACCCCTGTTGTTCATCATTATTCCAATTTAGAAATAGAATTGGTTGTATATATATATATATATATATATATATATATATATATATATATATATATATATCACAAGCACGCGTGATTTCAATCAATGTAAATATCACCCACGGATGCCATTTAATACCGAATTCTATCTTGGAAATATATATCCACTTGGAATTCATTTTATGGTAACAGCTTCTGGCTGGGTGGAGATTCGAACCCCCACCTGTTCGGGTGGAAACTATGCCTGCGAAGACTCTACCGACTGATAGCTCAGTCGGTAGAGTATTCGCAGGTATAGTTCCCAGCCAAACAGGTGGGAGTTCGAATCTCCACCTGGCCAGAAGCTGCTACCATAAAATGAATTCCAAGTGGACATATATTCCCAAGATAGAATTCAGTATTAAAGGCATTCGTGTGTGATATATATATATATATATATATATATATATATATATACATATATACATATATATATATATATATATTTCTATGCTGGAGGAAAGATCAGTAAAACGAAATTTTTGAGACTGGTGCTTTCGTATTTTCATACCTCTTCTAGTCCAATATATACAAAAAGCTATGAACAGAATGAAAGTAACCTCAGCGACAGCTGTAAACAGGAAATAATACAATAACATAAAAATGAGTACAAAGCTAGTTTACAGCTAGTTTAAAAATTAGCGAATTTAAAAATTATAGCTAGTTTATAAATGACAATTGTTTAAATATAATGTTTATAAGTAGTTCATCAAGTTTATACATTTTTGGTCTATTGTTGATCAATTCTACACGATTTCTCTTTTTGATGCATGATTCTATGATATTGCGTTTTGTTATGTCCTTACAATATATCACTTTTGCCCCTCTCCAATTAATGGTGTGATTACAGTTATTCATATGCTGAAACAAACTACTTGTTTTGTTTCCTGTTCGAATATTATATCTGTGTTTTTTTAGTCTTGTTTCGAGGTCTTTTCCACTTTGTCCGACATATCTTTTATTGCATTGATTACATGGGATTTCATAAACACATCCATTGCTTTGTACAGGTGAATTTCTATTTAACATATCTTTTAAAGTACTATTCTTAAAAAAACCATTAACATTAAAAACTTTCATTAATTTAGGGATGATCAAGAAATGATTATGGAAGGGTAAGATGAGAATTTTTTTTTTTTATATTAAAATCAGTTTTAGAGTCAGTCTCATAAAAAGTTTTCTTTACTTTATAGAAATATGTGTCGATAAAGTTCTCCGGCTATTGTAAATTACCTGCAATTTCCCGGATTTTCCCAAGCTCAGCTTCAAGGAATTCAGGGCAACTGACCTGCAGTGCCCTTAAAAAAAATAGAGGAAAATACTATCATTTTTTTTTGTCCTGGGATGATGATTGGAGTAAAAATGAACGTAGTAGTCCACATTTGTCGGTTTTCTATATACAGAGAATCTGAAACCTCTATCATTTCTTAAAATCAATACATCTAAAAAGGCCAACATATTTTCTTCTTTTATTTCAATTTAAATTTAATAGTCTGCACTAAATTATTTACTGGTCTTAAAAACATGTTTTCATTTTTGTTGATGGGCCAAGCACAGAATATGTCGTCAACATACCTTACACAAAGGATGCCACTAGGTAGTATTGTTGGAAGGTACCTGGTTTAAAAAAAAACTACATATATAAATTATTCAAAAATGGTGACAAAGTGTTGCCCATTGCCATACCAAATTTTTGTTCCTAGTATTTCTTTCCGAGCACTGATTTGCAACCCTTGATACATACTTTTATTGATTTTACCACCGTGTTAGAGTCAACAGAGAAAGTATATTTTTCCATTTGTTCCTGGAGAAATTCTAGTTGTTCATCTACTGGCACCTTCGTGAATTGGGAGTTGACGTCAAAGCTTATCATCTTAATATCATAATTAAAATTAAACCTTCTAAACCTGCTAATAAAATCCATATTATTCTCATCAGACACACCTGAAACATTTCCGAGCTTAGGAGACAACTCGTTAACTAACAACTTTGATAATCTAAATGTACAGGAGCCCACTGATCTCATAATAGGTCTCACGGGATTATTTTGCTTATGTGTTTTGACAACTCCATACAGATATGGTAGAGTTGGACAAGTAGTTGTAAACCTTGGTAAGAGCTCTTTATAATCTTTTAGAATAGTTTTAATATTTCTGTTGAACGAAGCGTTAATTTTATCTAATGGGTTATTTCCTGTTTACTCATAGGTTTCTCTGTCTGAAAGTAGTTCTAACATTTTGTTGTCAGAGTCTGTTTGATTCATAATGACTAAAGTATTAGATTTATCAACGCTCATAATGTGTAAATCCTTAATTTCCTTAGCTTTTTATAGGCGTTCTAAAATCTTAGCGGGACATTTGCAGGAAAACTGTTACTCGAGAGACCATATACTATACCTTCGCATATATTAATTTCCTCTAATGAAATGTTACCATATTTTTCCAACTTACAAAATGCATTGCTGATGTCAGTCCAATCAATATTTTCTTTAACAGAAAAGTTTATCCCATATCCCAAAGCTGCTGAAATAGTATTGTCTAATGGTTTATTGCAGATATTACTATCAGAAAGCTGAAGTGTAACTATATTTTAGAGACTTGATGGTGATAAGGTCAATGATTTGTCATATGGGTCTTCATATACTATTGTTGTAATGTGTTTTCATATCCCTTACATCTGATCTAATTTTTTTGAGCAAAAATTTAGACTATATTTATGTGAAGAAAATACTTTTCTTTGTATATGATACCATCATTGTACATTTGTACATAGTTTTTATGAAAATCACATTTCAATCCTAGTCAGGCCCTAAAAAGTTTTTATTTATTCAGAAGTTAAAACTGTTTGAGGGATGTACGAGAAAACATAGCTTATCATATTATTATCATTAAAGTCATGCGGTTCATAATGTTTTGTGTAAGTTGTTGTTACATGACTATTTTGGAGGTTATGCCAAGTTTTATAGAAAATACCAAATTTTACTGATAGTTTAGAGTAAATGTTTTTTTTTTCTAATATCCAGTAAATTAAGCAATTTTGGTAGTTTTTTTCTTATTTTATTTTATGAACTGCTGATTATTTATTCAACCAAGGTGTAGGAATTGTTCAGCTTATTTACCTGATGTCATTTGTTTCATTTAAAAGATGGCTCAAATTTGTATAGGTGTACTTTTGTATCAATTTCATTTCACCTGAGAAATATTTAATGAAAGTGGCTAACGCAAGTAACATTTTTTAATCTAGAGTGTTGTTTTTATTGTAATTGTTAGATATTCCTAAGCGGAAATTCTGGAGACCTGCCTCGATTATGGAGTGCTCTCTCATGAATTGATAAAAATATAACAGACTCACTGTGTAAAGGAAATTCGTTATTTTATCAAAAGGAGGTATTTATTGATAAAATATTTAATCTATTTTGTGAAAGTCGCAAAATGATGATCTCAAACGAAATGAATTTTATAAAACCAAAACTTCAAAGTATAAAAATCTTAACATTGAAAAAGTAGTAATCTAACTGATATAGTTTTATTTATTAATTACGGTAATAATTCACATAAGTTTTCAACGAAGATTAAGTTGGGACTCTCTGTCTTTAGGAAAAACTTGTTAAATTATTGAGTTGCAAATTTTATCCTCCAAAGTTTAGGTTGATCAAAACTAATTTAAGTACCTAAAAGTTCAAAGTAAAAATTTTTAATACTGAGTTCGATAGAATATTTTCGTGAAAAATTCGACCAACAACTCACTTGACATATAATTACGTGGAAATTGAAGTGAGAATGTAAAACTTTGTAGGAAAGTAATAGGAATATTAAAATATAGCTAATACATGGAACCATGGGGTCATTCAATAATATGATATTTTTCGTTAATACAATATAAAAGGAAAATTCAACTAGAACGAATGCAAAGAGGGTATATATATATATATATATATATATATACATTTAAAAGTATAAATAAGATCTTTAACTCTTACAAACTATTTGTATTGAGCGAGATAGCTGAACAAGTTTATGAATTTTAATACTTAACTGATCGTCAGACAGTGACCGAGCTTGCATAGATTTATGATTCGCATAACAGTCAGTTTAGGTCTGCTGAGGTGAAGTCTATGGATCTTTGGTGGAAATATCCTCTTGCGCCTTACAGAAAGTCATATAGGCCGTTCTGCGTTGTTATTATTATTACTATTATTATTATTATTATTATTATTATTATTATTATTATTATTATTATTATTATATGCCGTGGGGGCATAAAAACAATTAGAATAGCACCAACGTATCCCTGTATGTCGTAAGAGGCAACTAAAAGTGATGGGACGAGGGAGCTGGGAACCCCCTCTCTTGTATTATAATCCTGTGAGACATCAGAGAATTGGAGGTGGAGGGAGAGTGACTGCTCCCAACACTCTAGTTTTGTGGTGTTTGAATGTGTGTGGATGTAGTACGATAGAGAGTAAAAGATGTGATATTGTAAGTATGTTTAGGAATAGAAGGATTGATATATTGGCTTTGTGTGAGAAAGAGATAAAAGGGAAAGGTGAAGTGATGTTTGGTGAAATTTCTAGTAGAGTGTCTGGGATTGAAAGGGGAAGAGCAAGAGAAGGCGTGGCTTTATTGCTGAGTGAATGGATGACAGGTAAAGTAGTGGAATGGAAGGAGATATCATCTCGGTTAATGTGGGTAAGGGTTAGGTTGGGTAAGGAATGTTGGGCTTTTATCAGTGCATATGGCCCAGATTGTGAAAAAAGTGATGAAGAGCGGAATGAGTTCTGGAATGAATTAACTAGGTGTATAGAAGGACTGGGTAGAAGGAATTATGTAGTTGTCATGGCTGACTTAAGTGCTAGAGTGGGCGCTGGAGAGGTAGAAGGTGTCATTGGGAAGTATGGCGTTCCAGGTGATAATGAGAGTGGTGAGAGACTGGTAGATATATGTGTTGAGCAAGAGATGGTGATAAGTTCTAGCTTTTTCAAAAAGAAAGATATAAACAAGTATACATGAGTAAGAGTGGCAAATAAAAGAGTGGTAGAAAGGTCTTAATGGATTATGTGTTGATAACTAAAAGAATTTTTGGAAGATTGAAAGACGTACACGTGTTTAGGGGTATGGCTGACGGTATGTCTGATCATTATTTGGTGGAAGGAAAATTAGTTTTAGCAAAAGAATGGGGAAATAGAGTAGGTGGAAGTAAAAGGGAGCTAGTGAGGGTTGAATAGCTAATAATACCATGGGTAAAAAGTAAATATCAAGAAAAGTTGAAAATGGCATACGATGAAGTGAAAGTAAGAGAAATGGGTAATTGAGAGGAGGAGTGGAAGTTAGTAAAAGACAATTTTGTTGGGATTGCAAGTGATGTGTGTGGCGAGAAGTTTGTTGGAGGCAGCATGAGGAAGGGCAGTGAATGGTGGAATGAAGGAGTGAAGGTAAAAGTAGAAGAGAAAAAGAGGACTTTTGAAGAATTGCGGCAGAGTAATAGTGTAGAGAAGTATGAGAGATATAGAGAGAAAAATGTGGAAGTAAAGCGCAAGGTAAGTGAGGCAAAGAGGGCAGCTGACCTGAGGTGGGGTTATGGATTGGGTCATTCACATGAAGAGAATAAAAAGAATTTCTGGAAAGAAGTGAAGAGAGTAAGGAAGGCTGGTTCAAGAATTGAAGAGACAGTGAAAGATGGGAAAAGAGGGTTGTTAAAAGGAGAGGAGGCAAGGAAAATGTGGACGGAATATTTTGAAAGTTTACTGAATGTCAAGGATAATAGGGAGGCAGATATAATGGCTGTTGCAGGTGTTGAGGTGCCGGTGATGGGAGATGAGAATGAGAGAGAGAGATCACACGAGAGGAAGTGAGGAGAGCACTAGATGATACGAGAGTAGCATCTGATATGTATGGTATGAGAGCTGAGATGTTAAAGAAAGAGGGTGTGACTGTACTTGAATGGTTGGTAAGATTGTTTAATATGTATTTTGTGTTGTTAATGGTACCAGTAGATTGGGTTTGTATGTGTATTGTACCACTGTATTGTGCATGAGTGTTGTAATTCAAGGGTTATTAGTTTGTTGAGTGTGGTGGAAAAAAGTGTATGATAGAGTACTGATTAAGGATTAAGGATAAAACAGAGAATGCAATCTTAGAAGTACAAGGTGGTTTAGAAGAGGTAGGGGTTGTATGAATCAGATCTTTACAGTTAAACAGATATGCGAGAAATATTTAGCAAAAGGTAAGGAGGTGTATTTTGCGTTTATGGATCTGGAGAAAGCGTATGATAGAGTTGATAAGGAATCAATGTGGAATGTGATAAGGTTATATGGAGTTAGTGGAAGGTTGTTGCAATCAATGAAAAGTTTCTACATAGGTAGTAAAGGATGTGTTAGGATAGGAAATGAAGTGAGCGATAGGTTTCTGGTGAAAATGGGGCTAAGACAGGAATGTGTGATGTCGCCGTGGCTGTTTAACATGTATGTTGATGGAGTGCTGAAAGAGGTGAATGCTCGAGTGCTTGGACGAGGATTGAAACTGTTAGACGATAATGACCATGAATGGGAGGTATATCAGTTGTTGTTTGCGGATGATACTGTACTGGTTGCAGACGCGGAAGAGAAGCTTGGCCGATTAGTGACAGAATTTGGAAGGGTGTGAGAGAGAAGGAAGTTGAGAGTTAATGTGGGTAAGAGTAAGGTTATGAGATGTACGAGAAGGGAGGGCGGTGCGAGGTTGAATGTCATGTTAAATGGAGAGTTACTTGAGGAGGTGAATCAGTTTAAGTACTTGGGGTCTGTTGTTGCAGCAAATGATGGAGTGGAAGTAGATGTATATCAGAGAGTGAATGAAGGATGTAAAGTGTTGGGGTCAGTTAATTGAGTAGTAAAAAATAGAGGGTTGGGCATGAATGTAAAGAGAGTTCTGTATAAGAAAGTGATTGTTTCAACTCTGATGTATGGATCGGAGTTGCGGGGAATGAAAGTGACGGGGAGACAGAAATTGAATGTGTTTGAGATGAAATGTCTAAGGAGTATGGCTGGTGTATCTCGAGTAGATTGGGTTAGGAACAAAGTAGTGATTGTGAGCACAGGTGTAAGAAATGAGTTAGCAGTTAGAGGGAATATGAATGTGTTGAGGTGGTTTGGCTATGTTGAGAGAATGGAAAATGGGTGTCTGCTAAAGAAGGTGATGAATGCAAGAGTTGATGGGAGACGAACAAGAGGAAAGCCAAGGTTTGGGTGGATGAATGGAGTGAAGGAAGCTCTGGGTGATAGGAGTATAGATGTGAGAGAGGCAAGGGAGCGTGCTAGAAAAAGGAATGAATGGCGAGCGATTGTGACGCAGTTCCGGTAGGCTCTGCTGCTTCCTCCGGTGCCTTGGAAGACCACGGAGTAGTGAATTCAGCGTTATGAAGCTTCATCTGTGGTGGATAATGGGGGAAGGTGGGCTTTGGCACCCCTAGCAGTACCAGAAGGACTCGGTTGAGTTCCTTGTCAGGCTTGGAGGAACGTAGAGAGATGTCCCCTTTTCTGTTTAATTTTTTTGATGTCGGCTAACCCCCTAAATTGGGGGAAGTGCCTTGGTATATGTATGTAAGTATGATGTATTATTATTATTATTATTATTATTATTATTATTATTATTATTATTATTATTATTATTATTATTATTATTATTATTAAACAAGCCATAACACTAGTTGGGAAAGCAAGATGGTTCAAGAATTGAAGAGACAGTGAAAGATGGAAAAGGAAGGTTGTTAAAAGGAGAGGAGGCAAGGAAAATGTGGACGGAAAATTTTGAAAGTTTACTGAATGTCAAGGATAATAGGGAGGCAGATATAATGGCTGTTGCAGGTGTTGAGGTGCCAGTGATGGGAGATGAGAATGAGAGAGAGAGATCACACGAGAGGAAGTGAGGAGAGCACTAGGGTTCCAACAAGGAAAAATAGCCCAATAAGGGAAGGGAATAAGAAAATATGTAAACAATATGGAAAATGATGAAGAATTAAAACAAAATCTTTCAAAAACTCTAACAACTTCAAAGCAGATATATATAAACTATATAAAAGGCTTATATTATCATGTTCAACACAAAAACGTTTGCTGCAAGTTTGAACTTTTTAAGCTCTACTTATTCAACTACTCTTTGAGGAAGATCATTTCACAACTTGGTCACACCTGGATAAAACTCCTAGAATACTGTTCATTATTCAGCTTCATAAAGGAGAATTCATGACTATTAGTATTAACTGCACGCCTAGTATTACGAACAGGATGAAACTGTCAAGGCAGATTTGAATATAATGGATGATCAGATTAAAGAAATATCATATGAAACATGCATAACTAACTGATTGAACTACGGGGCCCAGAGATTACTATCTAGATCAGGAATAAGAAATTTGATAGAGTAAGTTCCTGTCCAAATAATAAAGATGAAAATCAGTAGCTGAAGACCAGATGGAACAATATTTAAGGGAAGGTAGAATGAAAGAATTAAAACATTTCTTCAGAATAGAGCAATCACCGAAAATCTCATAAACCTTTTTTTTTCCCTTTTTTGTGCAAAAGAAGAAGACGCTGTACCAACCGTGTGTCACACGATCGTAAATTGTTAATTTTGTGATTGTATCTTCGCTCTTCCCTCGCACTAAAGAGAACCTGAATAAACATGTCTGTTTTTACTCATCGGTAACGGTGTCAATTTTAAACATGAAAATTCCCGTTGCCTAGAGCTTTTGTATATAAAGGAGAGTGTTCTGTAATAAACTCACTCAGTTGCTTTCAACCTGTCTTTGAGTCACAACCTTTCTCCTACCTCGTCACATTGGTGACCCCGGAGTGACTCGCTCCTCCCGCTCCCCCCCCCCCCCCCGCCTCTCACTGTTAGTATGACGCCGTCAATGCATACGCTCTGCAGCAGTACTCACCGTCGCCAGCCGCCCGTATAGCAACGCTTTTTCAGCTCTCTCAACAACTGTTGGGGGACCAAAGGGCTTCGCTCACCCTCGGGAAAATTACCAGTATCACTCAACTGCAACCTGCCGCAGACGGCTCTCTTCCTGAGGTGAACTTACTTTATGCCCTTGGGGTAAGCCGTTTACCCGAACCTATACGCGCTGCCATACCCGATGTCAATAGTTTACCCATAAAGGACTTGATGATCAAAACCGACGCCCTTATGGACGGCCACTTCATGACCTTCAAAACCTCCATCAACGCCTCCACTCCTGACGAAGAGGACACCTATTGAACTTCAACCGAAGCTGACGTGAATGCCGTAAGACACACACGCCTATGAATGCCGAAGGCCTATGAATGCTGTAGGACACACTCACCTATGAATGCCGTAAGACACACACGGCTATGAATGCCGTAGGACACACACGCCTACCCCGTGACGAGCCAGAACGGCAACAAAGCCACCCATCCTCCACCACTCGCTGGCGCCCCAACCAACGACTTCTACAACCACTCACTGCCGCTAATCGGCACAGTGTTTACTACTACCTCTCCAGATTCAGGGCACCCTATTTAACATGTTCAGTATATCATTTTTATAGGGGGAGCCATATACCAACCGTGTGTCACACGATCGTACATTGTTCATTTTGTGCTTGTATCTTCGCTTTTCCCTCGCACTAAAAAGAACCTGAATAAACATGTCTGTTTTCCTCAATGGTAACGCTGTCAATTTTAAACATGAAAATTCCTGTTGCCTTGAGCTTCTGTATATAAAGGAGAGTGTTATATAATAAACTCACTCAGTTGCTTTCAACCTGTCTTTGAGTCACAACCTTCCTCCCACCTCGTCACATTGGTGCGAAGATACAAGCACAAAATGAACAATGTACGATCGTGTGACACACGGTTGGTACAACACACACCTAATGAGTTTCTCAAAAGTAAATTTGCTGTCAAGAATCACACTTTAAATTCCAAAGGATTCATACAGAATTGAAGAAACATTATTAATGCTGAGATCCTGATATTGTGAAACCACTGTCCTCAACCTACTTGCAACCATAGGATTCAACTTATTGTCCCATAATCTGGTGTCCCATAATCTGAACCATACGCTAGTTTCAACATATCTCTCTATTAAAGGATTCAGTAACCATACATGTACCTTCAGAAGATGGAATTGAGGCAAAGACTGTAGCATCATCAGCATGTGCAACAAGGTTTTTTCTAAGCTTTAACATATACCAAAAGTCAATGCGCTGTTTCTATCTTCAGCCGGTAATATGTATATTACTCAACACATAATCCTTAGTACCAAAGCATAATTTAAGTAGCGTTTACGGGATGAAAGGTACAATTAGCTCCACTTATTCCGGTACAGTCCAGAAGAAGCGAAAGAGACGCCTGACATGTGTACATTTTAGCAGGTAACACTGTATTTAATAGTTGAAAAATTAGTGGCACACTGTGTGTAAAACAAAGTTGGTGCCCTTGTTACCACGGGATCAAAATATTTTTTTTTAATATTACAAAGTACTGTTGGGAAAATAACAGCTTTTCTCTATACAGGACATTGAAAAACTATTAAAATTAAAGCTTTTGATCACGTGTTTAGAAGCTCGTCGACTTTGTTTGACAGGAAACGTAATCAAGAGTATTTCTTTTGCTCTACACCTTTATAAATCCCACTCAATGATTATACTAGGAATGTATATTTTTATGTGATTAGGAGTATATAACCTTTCTCTTCCTGTTCACATGATTGATTGAAGTTTTACAGAGTCAGTAACCGATTATCAACAAAAAAAAAACATAAATAAAATATAGTCTGGTGTTTATGTAAAGAAAATTTGTCATATATATATATATATATATGTATGTATACACACACACACACACACACACATATATATATATATATATATATTTATGTATGTATATATATATATATATATATATATTTATATGAATATATATATACATATATATATATATATATATATAAATATATATATATATATATATATATAAATATATATATTTATATATATATATATATATATGTATATATACATAAATATATATGTATATATATAATATATATATATATATATATATATATGTATATAAATATATACTTATACATATATATATATACATATATATATATATATATATATATACATAAATATATATATATGTATATATACATAAATATATATATATATATATATATGTGTGTGTGTGTGTGTGTGTGCGTATGTGCGTTTGTGTGTCCGTGTGTATGTGTGTACGTGTGGGTGTGTGGGTGTGTTTTTTGTGTGTTTTTTGTGTGTTTATTATTGCCACGGAAAAAAAAAATTAAAAGAGTTGATTAGAGTTAGTACTTACGTCCATTAAATGAATACATATACAAAGATATCTTATTTATGGAATAGAAGGGGATCCAACAGCGGTCAATTTCCTAATAATTCCGGTAAAGTAAAATTTTAGATAAAAGGATAACACAGGATTAAGGGAAAACAGAGTAGGGGTTAGATTCAAATTTCTACCCTTGGTACAGGAGATTAAAAGGGATTCAACAATATTCCAGTGGGTATGGTAATTTTCATAGATTATTTTACTAGCATCTGACCATCTAATTCTGTGACTTGATCCTGACCAGTGGAAAGGAGAGGCATTATGAGGAAAACCCCTAGAGATGGCCACATATGCTTTTACAATAGGTCTTTAATACCTTCTGAACAAGGAAAGCTATATACTACATTTTTATCATTCCCATAACTATTTTTTAATCAACATGTTTTTAATGTACAATTATATTAAAACACTACCCTAATGTGTATTTTTTCTATTTATTTATTCAGAAGGGGTGTAACATCTAAAAAAACAATCATGAAATGGCAAACAAAGCATATTATTAATATTCCCTGCCTCCTCCCCCCCCCCTACTTTTTTTAACTGGACACTATAAAATGTTTTCTTAGCCTTATTCATACAATTTTCTAGGAAATATGTGGAATAGCAAAGATTTTTAGCATTTATTTTTTTCAATCTCCGTGTACTCGTTCACAATGTAGGGGTTAAAAATTATAAATGCCCTAACCTACATGGAGGAAAAAAAAAAGAAGGCTTTATATTTTTAGAGTGGCTGGAGTAGAAATGTACTTATGAAAAATTATTCGTAGGATTTTCATATATGGAAAACCTAAATTTATGTTTGTCTAACTATTAAAACGTCTAAATATGAGGTACTGTTATTTCTTAATTTTCTATAGTGATTTTTATAAATGGTACCAATGAATTAATGATTAAAAAAAAAAAAAAAACTCAAGATCAAAATTTCCTTCAAAAATACCCATAGCAACGTCAACATATCGATACCAAACAATTTGGGAGGACTTCAATGTAGGAATTATTTTATATTAAAAAAAAAAATCTAACAATTGAATAGTTCAATTTTCGTAAAGGATATAAAAGGAATATAAACAATGTAATTCCAATTAAAAGATTACCGTTTCATCAACAAAGATCGCAATGGGGGTTCAAATCTGCATTTATATGGCATTTAGCAATCTGCATTCGTTGACAACACGGAAAATTTCAATTAAGCCGTTTCAAACCCTTTTAATTAACCATGCACAATTAATCACCCTTTTTGTTTTCCATGTCTTATTAAGTTGAAGTTTTCTCTTTGAAAGTTAATGGCATTCCTTTTAGGACTCCCTACCATTCGATCAGATTGGCATGCACTCAATATAATCTTAATGAGATAAATGGATAACCTCTCCATGCACTACACATATCCTTGAATATACAAACGCACAGAATCAGCAAGCTAAACGGACACTCTTATATATATATATATATATATAAATATATATATATATATATATATAAATATATGTGTGTGTGTGTGTGTGTGTGTGGGTGTGTGTGTATACACACACACACACACACACATATATATATATATATATATATACATATATATATATACATATATATATATATATATATTATATATATATAGATATATATATATATATATATATAGATATATATATATATATATATGTATATATATATGTATATATATTTTTACATATATATATATATATATATATTTATATATATATATATATATAGATATATATATATATATATATATAGATATATATATATATATATATGTGTGTGTGTATATATATATATATATATATAAATATGTGTGTATACATATATATATATATATATATATTATATATATATATATATATATATACATATCAAGCCATGTCGTCCTGATGGAAGTTCCTAAAGAGTAGCTTCCTAGGGTATATTTGACTACAGTGATATTCTCAGAGAATTTTACTTTAAGGTATCCAGAATTCTAACTCCATGAGCGAATATCCCTAAATAAATCCAGCAGGGATATCGTATAATATCAGAGAACGTATTCTTGACACACCACATAGCTATCTTCACCCCGAACAGTATTAACGCTTCGAGGGGTTACAGTGACAAGAATCTAAAAACGAGAAGGAAAAGAGAGCCGTTCCCAAGGAATCTCTCCTATTTCATTTCCAGTGTGTATTACGGCAGCGCCATCTTTATTCCTTTTCTAACGGCGTCAATGACCTTAGATGTCAGGATGCCTGAAAACTTTAAATCAATCAATCAATCGTGTAGCTCTACTACTCGGTGTTTTCCCTTGTGATCTCTCGTAATTTTGGATATTATTCAACATTATGATGCTTTCCCCGGCCCCTCCTGCCTCTGAAAAGTTGAGTATTATCTTTACTTTGTATAAATGTAAGTTCTTCTCTTTTTGAATTAAATCAAAAGTGATATTAACGTAAACAAGAGCTGTTGCCTACCGGAGGCATCCTGGAAGCTGTCGCTCGCTATGCATAGGTCATTTAGTTAACCAGAGCGATGTTCCCGGTTATTATGCTTTAATAAATCTAGCTACTTAGCTCCTCTAGGAATTCTTATATGATGCCGTTAATTTTCAGTTCGGCAATTTAGGTAACCGATCTTGCCCTTTGCGAGGCTTAGTAGCCTAGGCGTCTGGCCCTAGTACTTTCATGCATGATATAAGTTTTCCGAGTGTTATGTTATTGAAGCTATAGGCAAATATTTTATACATGTAAGATATTGTTGAATTTTCTTCTCCAAGATTGTATACGAGGAGAGTTTCGGTGATTTAGGTAATCGATTCTCACCGCATCTAGGCTAGTAGCCTATGGGGCTTTAGTATACTTTCGCACACATCCCCGGTTGTTCTTTTCTCCTCCAGAGACTAAGTTCAATCCCTTTCTCCTTCTGGGTAAGCCTTAGGCTTAGTCCTAGTGGTTCTATCTGAATAATATTCAGCTATAACTATACTGGATATGTCTATCCTGACCTGCTAACCAGAGTGACTGGTTTTTGGGTTTGGGGCAGAACATCAGACTTCTAGTCTGTGGTCTGCGTCTTCCTAGCATAGAGAATGAGTTTCCTTTGCTAGGTTAGGTGCAGACACAGGAGGCTTTGCTTCCCTAGCCCACATCTGAAGGATTCTGTACGAGATGATTCCTTCTACTAGTGGGCTAGCAGACTGTCCTGTGTTGCTTTTCTCGGGCTGGAGAATAAGTTTTCTCCGTTGCCGGGTAAAATAACTACACCTAACTTTGTTCTGGTATGGAAGAGGATAGCAAGAATTGCCAACCTTCCTCCCGAATAGACAAACTCTAGGTTAGGATGAGCTTTCCTAACTGCTGGGTGTGTCTCATACTAGAACGAAGTTTACAGGAACCTTATCCCGTTTCCCCTCTCTTTCTTAGTGATGGCCTAGCCATCACATCTCTTGGCCAGTCCTACTTCTGTACCTAGTGTAGGTTACGATTGGGGACCGGCTCAGCTCTCTGCCGGCCAGCAGAGACCCCCTTTTTTCTTCTGCAGAGTGAACCCCAGACCTCCCTTGGTCTCTCTTCCATGTCTGCTGATAGAGCCCGGCAGTCTATCGATATATAGGAAGCCTGAATGGTATATTCTCCCCTTCCATATATTCACTCTTTCTGGATGAAGGTTGTATTGCAATGCCACCTTATAACCTTATATCCATACTGTTTCTCTTTCTAGTGTTTTGTACCCATGGCCCGGCTGCCGGCTTAGCGGCCGGCAGCTGGGTATGTGGAGGTTCTCTGGTTCGTAGTCACTGCCGGCCGGCATGGGTATCGCTACCTTTGCCGACCGGCAGTAGAAACACATCCCGAGATCTGACGGCCACTACGATTAGCGGCCGGCAGCCGGGTGCTAGTGTTTTCAGTTGCCGGCCGGCAATGACTGCCAGCCGGTACACTTTTGCGAGCCAGTGTTCTGCCGCCCATTAGGTAAAGGTAGCATACCTTTAAACTATACAAGGGTTAATGCCGCGCTGGCCGGCACGACAGCATGCGATGTACAGTAGTTTCTATATTTGTGGTGTAGTACACACTGCATTGATAAAACTACAGTATAGAGTTTGTTGTAACACTAAAGTTCTTCCAACATACATAATTATATCTGGTATAGCTTTTTTGAGACCGTACAGTATATAGAAAGTGAGTTCTTTCTGTATTCATTCTATCCCGTATATTAAAACTTTATTTCAAGGTGTGAGTTACACCTTAACTTTCCGCTTAGGAAAATTTATAAGATATTCTAGAATAGAATTAACCTTAGTTTTAATATCTTGGGAGGTTACAGCAATTGGCTGGGCAGGAAATACAAGCATGTGTCTTTCCTTCTTTCCTTTCTAGCTTTACTGTATAAGCTACAAGTATTAATAATAAGTGAAAAGCATTCACTTGATACTCATGGATTCTCTTCTCTTTACAGGAGGACCGTCCAATGTGCGGGAGTATGTTCTGCAATGTCCGCAGTAAAAACTTCTGTGGACATGAGTTATGCAGGAGGCACGTGGCATACGCAGTCTCCAAAGGTGATATCCGGTATTGGGACCCTCAGGTATGTACTATATGTTCCAACCTGATTACCAAGGCATTTGACACCCATAAGTCGGCGGAGTCAAGGGATTCGGCAAGGGAAAAGTTGCAAACCTAGGTGAGGGGTTTTCAGAAAAACACTTCAGGCCCCTACCTTCCAAACGAGTAGATGAGGGCCTACCTTTTCCCTAAGGCATCGGCTGATGCAGTCATTCCTAGGCCTCAGGAGGAGATACCAACTCTCAGAATCCGGTGGATTCTGAAGTCTGGGCCGCCCTTCAAGACATCCAATTGGACGATAGGATGTCAGAAGTGTCGGATTATACAGAGAAGGACCTTCTGGGAGAAGGTCAGGAGGAGGAGCTGACCCAGGCTCCAGAAATAGAAGAGGAAGAAATAGACGAGGTGTCGGTTACATCAGTTCTGGCCCGGAATCTGTTCCCTCTACATCGTCTGCTATCCCAGGTGATCTGGGAAGGACTCTTTCTTCTATTGTTGAGATGATTCAACAAATACAAAAGAAGAATGATGAAAAGTAAGCTGCGATGAAACTGGAGATACGTAGACTCTCAGCATCACGTGGGCCCCAGAAGCGACTCAACGTGAAGGATCTTCCTTTGTGCTCGGATACCAATCCTTGGAGGTATGTCGAACACATGCCAATGCCAACCGGAAAGATTGTAATATTGGAGTAGTTGGGCTCAATTCCCCTGGAAGATGTGGAATTCTGGGCCAACAAAGACTCTTACCCGGACTGCTATGTCCGTCTTAGGAAGGAGCCAGCCTCAAAGGAGGAGACGGAGTCGAAGGAGGTCATAGTCCTTGACCATATTAAGAACAGGCGTTACTAGCGAGCTCGATGAAAGAGAGGGTCTTCAAGAACTCAAAGGTGCCAGCCTTGAGTAAGAAGCTTCTCTCCTTTGTGGGCTCTCAAACCAGAGCCTTTCCCTTCATGGAAAAGGGATATAAGGCAGCCTTGAAGGCGGCGGAGGCAGGGGAAACCATGCCCCTCCTTGGGGGAATGCAAGCCGTTATCCCTGACCTCACCCTTGGACCAAAAGACTGGAAGATCGTTCTCCTTACCTTCTCAGTCGGGAAGCTGGTAGCTGATATTGCCGAACGTCAGTTTGGTGAGGAACTTCCAAAGTTGTCGGAGTCTCTCTTGCGCAGAGAGCAAGAGATGAAAGAAAGACTTGTGGGCATCGATGTCGTTGCAAACGATATTGGAAACGATGGCAAGTGACCTCAATAACCAGGACAAGTTCATGGTAGTGGCCAAAACCCATCTGGCCACAGTTACGAAGGATATCTATAGCTTTATTAAAGCTAGGAGAGCCTGTAGAGAGTTCGTGTTTGCCTCGGCTGCGGTGAGGCACGAACCGAGGAACCTGATCTCCTCTTGCATCTGGGGTAACGACCTATTTCCCAACGAAGTGGTTAAAGAGGTAGTAGACAAGGCCGCCACAGAGAATAGGAACCTTCTCAAAAAGTGGGGCTTAAATCTTAAGAGAAAGTCTTCTCCGGATGAGGGTACCCAACCCAAGAAGAAGACAAAAAGGCCTAGGCTATCCTCTTGGCTGGCTAGGCCCTACTGACAGCAACATCAGTAACTCCCTGCGACCGCGGTGCCTCAGATAGTGGAACAACCTCCAACCACGTACCAGTTGGTACCTAAACAAGTGGTGACACAGTTGCCGGTTTTTAACCCAGCTTTCAAAAGGCAGACTTCTTCCTTTCGCTCAAATGCTAGAGGAACAGCCAGAAGTTCTTCTAGACGCCCTTCAAGGGGAAGGGGATTCAGGGGAGGACGCGGTCATGGAGGCAAGGACTCAGGTCCACAACAGCGGAAGTGAGATGCTTACAGTAGGATGGAGACTACATCTATTTAAGGATCGTTGGACCTTAGATCCCTGGGCCCACAGCCTAATAAAGAATGGACTAGGTTGGAGCTGGAGCAGTCTTCCACCTTAATTTCCTCAGTTCTTCCAACACTCTACCCCCGTTCTGGAAGAATATGTCCTAAAACTCTTAGAGAAAAGAGTAATCCGAAAAGTTGAGTCCACCAAGTTCCAAGGAAGGCAGTTTTGTGTTCCAAAGAAGGACTCAGAAAAGCTCAGAGTCATTCTGGACTTGTCGCCACTCAACAATTTCATAGTGAACTACAAGTTCACGATGCTCACACTTCAACACATAAGGACCCTACTGCCCAAAAGGGCATATACCGTCTCTATAAACTTGTCTGACGCTTATTGGCACGTTCCAATTAATCGTCACCTCTCCTCTTACCTAGGCTTCAAGTTACAAAGAAGACTTTACGCCTTCAGAGCCATGCCTTTCGGGTTAAACATATCCCCAAGGATTTTCACAAAGCTTGCGAACGCAGCCGTCCATCAATTATGCCCAAAAGGGATCCAAGTAGTGGCCTACTTGGACGACTGGCTGGTGTGGGCAGCATCCAGGACAGAATGCTTGCAAGCCTCCAAGATAGTGATCCAGTTCCTGGAACATCTGGGATTCAAGATCAACATAAAAAAAGTCTCGACTATCTCCAGCTCAAAAATTTCAGTGGTTAGGAATCCACTGAATCTGAAGTCACATCGACTTTCCATTACTGGGAAGAAGAGGAAAGAAATAGCATGATCTGTCAAGAAACTATTGAAATCCAAACGGATATCAAGACGTGAATAGGAGAGAGTGCTGGTCTCTCTACAGTTTGCTTCGATAACAGATCCAGTGCTAAGAGCACAGCTAAAGGATGCAACAGGAGTCTGGAGAAAATACGCATCAAACGCGCGAAGAGATCTAATGAGACCACTACCGACTCGACTGCGAACGCTTCTCAAGCCGTGGTCCAAAGACAAGCAACTGAAGAAATCAATACTTCTTCAACCTCCTCCCCCGTCAGTTACTATCCACATAGATGCTTCAAAGGAAAGCTGGGGAGTCCACTCTCACCAGAAGAGAGTCCAAAGAGCTTGGTCCAATCTTTTCAAGTCATTTCACATCAACTTTCTAGAAGCCATGACAGTACTTCTGACACTAAAGAAAGTATCTCCTTGCCACTCGACCCACATAAGATTGGTTCTAGACAGCGAGGTGATAGTGAGATGCCTGAATCGACAAGGGTCGAGGTCGCCTCAAATCAACCAAGTGATGTTGGCCATATTCCGCTTGGCGTAAAGAAGAAATGGCACCTGTCAGCAGTTCACATTCAAGGGTTCAGCAAC
>NC_090744.1:75847193-75854076 GCF_036898095.1 Palaemon carinicauda | reverse complement strand
AAAAACAAAGGTGGGGATCCATAAGGACGTCAAAGAAAAACGAGCTATTAACAGAAAATGAAGCAGCAAGTATAATAAAAGGAAAACAGGAGGTAAAAATGGACTGTGAGGAAACATATGAGATGGCAAGGCCCCAAAAAAATCTTTATAGTTCTGATATGGAAATGGATTCATGGAATAAAAAAAAAACAGACTATGACAGCAAACTTAGAATAATGCTGAAGAAAGACCAGTGCCAAAACAAAGAGAGGAAAAATGAAAATTTATCATCAGATGAGGAAACAGGAAAGTGTACTAAGAAGCTTAAAGAAATTTAACCTTGTATTGTAAATGGATTTTATATAATATACAAAATTCAATTCATCCACATTAAATGTCGCTATAGTTAACGCAAATGGGTTTGATACTTTGAATAAGCTAATTGAAATAATAAACTTCATGTTTCTTTATAATCTAGATATAATTTCGGTCCAAGAACACAATATAAAAAAGGAAGGGGAACTGGAATATGTTGAAAAATACTGCAAAGTTTTACGCAAAGGCTAAAGCGGACCGTCCGCCATTAAGGGTGGAATAGCTATCTTTTTTAAATAAAAGATCTAATGTGGATATTTTGAATTTTGAAAATAATACTGATGGTTATGTTATGAGTGTTAATTGTTGTTATTCAAACGCTACCATTCAATTATTAAATGTGTACGATTCTGCTGGGAAAGGTAAGAGAAAAGAAAGGGAGAAATTATTTAAAACAGATATTTTATATTTCTTAAGGAACAATAAAAGTAATATCATAATGGGTGGAGATTGGAATTCTATTACCAGCATGAGAGACTGTTCTAATTCCGATAGTAAACTTGAAAAGCAACTTGAAACTTGCAGATGCTAGGGAGTCATGACATCACCAGGTGGAATATACTTATGCTAGGGAGAGTTATGGCTCAAGGCTGGATAGGTTTTATCTAAAAGATTTACATAACCATGTGGCAAATATTCAAAATATTCCTGCTAGCTAGATTGACCATAGTATCATAGTATTAGCTTTGAAATTAGAAAATGTAGCGTTGCCAGGTAAAGGGTACTGGAAACTTAATAGTAATATTCTAGACACAGATATTGTAAGAAACAATTTTCTTATGACTTGGAATAATATCAAGAGGAGCAAAGATAGAGTTGAAAATATTTTGTGTTGGTGGGAATATGCGAAAGCTCAACTGAAATCTTTCTTTATCCCATGTTCAAAGCAAATTAACCAAGCAAAATATAGCTTATTGAATTTACTGAACTACCACTTGAAAGATGAAATAGCAAAAGGCGTATTAAAAAAGGACAAGTTTTCGTTAGAGAAATTAAGAATAAACAGTATTCAAGATGAAATCTGTGAAGGAGTCTAAATCAGAGCAAATGGGGATGATAAATTAATGGGTGAACAAATTTCAACGTACCTATGAGGGAGGGAGAAAAACTGTAAATCGTATGTAAATACAATAAAGAGGGATGATGATACCGAAATAGTAAACCCCAAAGCTATTGCTTTAGATATGAGGGAATGTTATGTAAGGCTTTTCCAAAAAGCGAAATGTCATTAGTCTCCTCAAGACCTGTTTTTTAAATCTAGTAGATGAAGTTATTGATGGGAATGAGAATGATAAATTAACCTCAGAAGTGACAGAGTCTGAAGGATTGAAAGCATTGAGGGGGATGAAGAACGACAACAGCCCTGGAATAGATGGTCTCACTGTTGAGTTTTACAAAAAGTTCTGGAAAGAAATAAAAAATGATTTTATAAGCATAAAAAAGTTTATTTCTAAATATAAGACCATCTCTAAAATTATTGAAGGCATAATAACGCTTACACCGAAGGAAGGACACTTATGTTTTATTACAAACTGAAGGCCAATAGCAATGCTAAACGTGAATTTTGTGATAGAAGCAAAAATAGTAACTATTAGATTGATGAATGTGTTACATTTAATTATTTCCCGCAAGCAGTTTACTGGTGTAGATGATAGGTCAATTATCAACTTGAATTCCATTATGAGAGATATAATTTATACCAATATTAATGATAAACAAGCTGTGTTAATAAATTTAGACTGGTCTAAAGCTTTTGATTACATGGATCATGCCATTTTATATGCTATACTGAGCAACTTTGGTTTTGACCCTAGTTTCCTTCGGCTAATACAAAATCTTATATAAAGACGCTTACAGGGTAGTATGCACAAATGGTAATATCTCTGATCCATTCCCTATAAAAAATCGGTAAGGCAAGGATGTCCATTATCCAAGATTTTGTATATCATCTACCAGGTACCCTTTTACAGGATGATGAAAATTAAGCTTGTAGACATATCATTGAATTTGCCAAATAATTTAAACGTTTCTGTTCTAGGATATGCTGATGAATCTATTATCGTAACTACTAGTGACAGAAGAATATTAGAATGTTTTAATATAATCACAGATTATGAAAAGGCAAATGGTTCAAATTTAAAAAAAAATAAAACTTCTATTTTAGGTATTGGGAAATGGAGAAATAAATCAGAATGGCCAATAAATGGATGTCATTATCTTCATAATTCCTGTAAAATACTAGGTGTTTATTATAGTAATAATTATCAAGATAGTGTTAATATAAATTGGAGCAATGTAGAGAGTGAGATAAAAAAAAGTTATAGGTTTATTTAGGAATGGGAAGCTGACTGTGTTTCAAAAATATATTATAATCAATTGTAAAACTCCAGCAAAAACGTGGTATGTGTCACATGTATATACAGTTACACAGGATTTTGCCAAACGAATACAGAGGTGTTTATTCAGATACCTATGGAATGGAAGCTGTGAACCACTTGCAACGAATTCCGTTTACTAAAGATTCTGGAATTTGATTTAAAAACACCATTGAAGAAAGACGAAAACACAGCTATGGTGTTACTATCAGATTTTGTAGCAGGAGTGTGGTTGGGTCGATATTTGAGTCTTTTGGCACACGATCAAAACCTGATTTCTTAAATAGGGAATAAAATGCAAAAACGAAGTTTATATTTTAAAAAGTTTATGTGAATAAATTAAACAAGCTCTTTACCAAAGCATGTGTAATTAATGCTATTGTATGATAAAGAATGAAAAGAAATATTAGTTACTGTATAGGATATAAGGCTTACATACTTCGTTATTTACAAAGGATGTAATTTTTCATTATGTATGTCGTATATATGAAGTTATATGAAGCCATTGTATTAATCCTGTAGGAAAATTCATTAATAAAATAAAAAATAAACTTATAAAAATACCAAAGAGAGACATGTGCTATTGAATGTAGGAATCTATTTACAGTCATGGATACTTTAAGAGTTGAAACGGTGATAAGTAATGACGAACGGTTTGATATCAAGAACATATATCAGTTGCCAGTTACATGGAGAAAGCCATGGATATCAAATGATACTTGGGATAGTATAAAAAGAAAAAGACAGAAACTGATCGTTGAAAGTTTTCGAGAAAGTAGTTAATAATATAATGTAGAGTATATAAGTATTAACTTTTTTATAGTGAATTTATAGAAAATCCAGAAATGACTGGAACGAATATTTCCCATTACAAACAGTCATTACGCTGACTACCTCCCGCTCGCTGGCATGGTCTCTCTCTCTCTCTCTCTCTCTCTCTCTCTCTCTCTCTCTCTCTCTCTCTCTCTCTCTCTCTCTCTCTCTCTCTCTCTCTCTCTCTCTTGAATATAGGAATAAATTTGAAGTCTTAAAGACTTTATGAAACAAAGAGCAGACAATTAATGAGGAATGGTGTGAAATTAACAACATACAGCAGTAAGTTGGTGGTGATGTTTTAGTGACATACAGTTACAAGGAGAAAACCCTGAATATCAAATGATACTTAGGATACTGTAAAGTGGAGACAAAAAACAGGAATTGATTGTTGAAAGTTTCCGAGGAAGTAATGAAAATTACAGGCTAGTCACTAGTGCATGCTAAGTACTTCAATATTCACATAGAGGTCAAGAGAAATTTCGGGAGTGTCTGGAGAGATTATTTAGACAGGGAAGCCAATGAGGCTGACATAGCTATGAATTTTGAGAGTGCTGTGCTGTAAGAATTGCTGATAGAATTTTTGATGAAATTTCTACTTGGGCAAAGAAGAAGTATGTACACATCAAAAAGAGAGATGGATCGGTTATAACAACATAAGATGAAGAAAGACAACGTTAGATGGAACAATTTAATGATATATGAACATGAAATACGAAAGGAATGATTTGATTGATATATGGGAAGCTGATGAAGACCTTGATATGCCTTTGAATGAGTTCAGTGTGTTTTAAGTCGAGGTTATCCTTATAAAAATAAAAGAGATAGAAAGCCCCTGGATACGATGAAATAACTGCCGAGATGATACTGACCGAAAACTAATTGACTACCAGAATACTTACAAAATTCTTTTGCCGATTGTGGCATGGAGAGGCAAAGCCTGAGGTATAGGAGCTAAAAGTATTGGTACAAAAAGGGTAATAAATTATTATTTTAAGAAGACTAGAGAGAACAATTGATGACAAGCTGTAAGATGAAAAAGCAGGAGATAGAAAACATAGAAGCTGCAGTGATAAAATTTTCTCTTTAAGACATGTATAGCAATATGTAGAATTTAGAAATCCACTTATGATGGCATTTGTGAACTATGAAAAAGACTTTGATAGTTTTCACCTGCCAGTTTTGGAGAGAGTTCTGCGTCATTACGACGTTCCTCTTAAAAATGTATATTGAATTGAGTCTGTTCATGAATATAGTAAGTGCAAAGTAAATGTTAGTGGTGTTCTATGAAATGCATTTCCATTGAACAGTTGAGTACTCCAAGAGAATATTCTGTCACCTATGTGGTTCATCTCCTGCATTAATCTTGTAATGCATAGAACAGTTGGGGATGGGGATGAAGATTGGACTGGATTGGTAATAGGAAATTAGCTGACATAGAGTTTGCTGATGACGCTGTCCTTATTAGCAGAACACCACAGGATTTGAAATGATTGCTTACCAAAATGCATGAAATATCACAGGAGGTTAGGCTCAATTCCAAGAGAAGAAAGAAAAATATGATGAGAACGGAATATGTTATAGAAGATGAAATGTTATTGGAAGGAGAAAGGATTAATGAGGTGGAATCATTTAAACATTTAGGAACTATAATCGCTGATACAAGTTTTTTAGAATTGGAATTTAATGAAAGATGGAAAAAAACAAATCTGACATTGGCAAGGTGAAATATAATTTGAATATCAAATTGCCTGAAATTAGTTCAGTGAGGTCAGTAATAGTATAACGACATGAGTAGTGGTATCGCAATGAAACAATATCCAACCGATTTTTCAGATTTGAGAACAACACCCTCAGAAGAATATTGAGATTGAAATGGCAGAACATAATTAGAAATAAAACTATAATAGAAGTTACTCACGTTCTATATGTGGATGAGATCATGGCTAAGGGTAGATGGATATGGTTTGGTCATGATCTTCCAACTCTCCAAAACATATTATCTCACCATACCTTTTATTCTGCTTGGACTGCATATTCACCAATTCCCCTGGCTTTATAATATGAAAGGCTAGTTCTCAAGTTGGTACATTTGATCATGCCTAGATGTCATTAGTAGTGAAGACTGAGTAGCGTGTCCCTGATCTATCATACTCATGTAACATTTATATGATATCTCACGCAGACTGTAACGAGATTTTGAGTGATCTATTTGGTGTGAATTGGTCTGAGTTGTATAGTAGTGTTGATCCTTTTTTCCCTTTAAAAGAGAATCTAGTCAACATGATTGATAGGCGTAGACCTTTTCGTTTGCTAAGATACCAGTTTAAAGACAAATTCTGGTTAAATGATGATTGTTGACGTGCTTATTTGAGGTAGCTTGAGTTCTGTCATCTTTGGAAGGGTAACATCAGATTTGACTTGGAATAACTATGCTCATACTGTTAAAGAATGATTTTTTTCCCCGGAAATAATGCATAAAAATATACTGTTCTAAGCCGTATTTTAATAGATATAGAAGACCATAATTTTCCCCTTACTTTGCGTTCTTTTACGGGTTGGTGACGAAAATATCACTTCTAAACGTCAAGACGGTAAATTCCTTGGAACATTTATTCCAGGATTTTTAACTGTTTTTATGGCAAATTTTTAACAGTGCAGCTTGGGTGTTTTGCCCATAGACTTTATGCTTTAACTGAAAAGGAATAAACTTTAACCATAAAATAAACCCTATATAATAAATTACAATAACATACAGTAAGTGGTGGGATATCCTTGTATCAGCACTTTTTGTTGTATATGTAACAGCTCTTCCTTTACTTAAAACAAATGATTTTGTCACTTCCTATCCAATGGAAAAAATTAAACTCTTTTAACTGATGTGTTTAACAGTATGCAGAGTAGTGAGAAATGTGATATTCCTCATTTATTTTTCTTCTTTTTTCCCTAGGCAAAACTACCTAGTTCAACTTTTCGATCTCGGGAAATTAAAGCTCTCTTGATGGAATGAGATGCATGTAGACGTGTACGATCAAAAGACATTTTTCCTTAGTTCTTTTCTTTATATATATATATATATATATATATATATATATATATATATATATATATATATATATATATATATATATATATATATATAGTGAATATAGGAATGTAATACCTGGTGTTCCTCCATTACTTTTCCTGCTACTTACACATGACATATGGTTTGGCCCGAAAAAAACTATCTCATTTCATATGCAAATGATGATACTTTCTTTGCATAAATACCATCTCCTGAATATGGATTTGGGGTTGCTGAATCCATTAATAGAGATCTGGCTAAAATTAGGGCTGAG
>NC_090744.1:75834693-75842193 GCF_036898095.1 Palaemon carinicauda | reverse complement strand
ATCCCTTCCCCACCTTTCTTTCTTTTATTTTATTGGCCATAGTCCTTCTTCCGTACCTAGCATAGGTTAGGATGGAGGACTGGCTCAGCTCTCTGCCGCCTGGCAGAGACCCTTTTTTCTTTGCAGAGTGAACCCCAGACCTCCCTTGGTCTCTCTTCCATGTCTGCTGGTAGAGCAGGGCAGGATGTGGATTCTTTGGAAGCCTGAATGTTACATTCTCCCCTTTCATAAGTTCACTCTTTCTGGATGGAAGTTCGTATGGCATGCCACCCTATAACTTCACACCCATACTTTTTCTCTGACTATTGTGTTACACCCTTATTCCGGCTGCCGGCTTGACGGCCGACAGCCGGGCAGGTAGAGGTTCTCTGATTCTTGGCTACTGTCGACGGCATGGTTTTATTACCTTTGCCGGCCGGCAGTGGAATCACAGCCCGAATTCGCTGGCCACAACGATTAGCGGCCGGCAGCCGGGTTTTAGTGTTTTCGGCCGTCGGCTGGCAATGATTGCCGGTTGGCACATAGTCGCGAATCAGGGGGCTGCCCCCTATTAGTTAAAGATAGTATATCTTTGATCTATAAAGGGGTAGTTGCCGGCCGGCACAATAGCATGCGATGTACAGTAGTTGCTATATTCGTAGTGTAGTACACACTGCATTAGTAGAGACTGCTGTACAGAGTTTGTGATAACACTAAAGTTCTTCATCATACTTAATGTTATCTTGTACAGCGTTTTGTTGAGACCGTACTTTATATAGAAAGTGAGTTCTTTCTGTATTCTTTCAATCCCGTATATTAAAACTAGACATTAAATTTCCGTTTAGGAAATTACATAAGGTATTCTAGTATAGAATTAATCTTAGTTTTAATATTTTGTGAGGTTAAGGCAATTAACTGGACAGGAAATACAAGTATGTGTCTTTCCTTCTTTCTTTAATAGCTTTTCTATATAAGCTAAATGTTTCAATATAAGTGAAAAGCCTTCACTTGATACTCATGGATTTTTCTTCTCTTTACAGGAGGACCATCCGAAGTGCGGGAGTGTGTTCTGTAATGTCCGCAGTAAGTACTTCTGTGGACATTAATACTGTAGGAGGCACGCACCATGCACAGCCTCCAGAGGTGATCTCCGGTATTGGGACCCTCAGGTTTGTACAGTATTTTCTAACCTGATTACTGAGGCTTTTGACGACCCCAAGTCGGCGAAGTCAAGGGATACTGCCAGGGAAAAGTTGCGATCCTGGGTGAGGGGTTTTCAGAAAAACACCTTAGGCCCCTACCTTCCAAATGAGAAGATGAGGGCCTACCTTTTCCCTAAAGCATTAGCTGATGCAATCATCCCCCAGCCTCAGGTGGAGATGCCAACTACCCAGAATTCGGTGGATTCTGAAGTCTCGGCCGCCCTTCAACACATCCAATTGGACGATAGGATGTCGGAATTGTCGGATTTTACAGAGAAGTACCATCTAGGAGAAGGTCAAGAGGAGGAGCTGTGCCAGACTCCTCAAGTAGAAGAGGAAGAAATCGATGAGGTGTCGGTTACATCGGTTCCAGACCCAGAACCTGTTCCCTCTACATCGCCTGCTATCCCAGATGACCTGGGAAGGACTCTTTCTTCTATTTTTGAGATGATCCAACAAATTCAGAATAAGGATGATGAGAAAAAGGCTGCAATGAAACTGGAGATATGTAGACTTGCAGCATCACGTGGGCCCCAGAAGCGACTCAATGTGAAGGATCTTCCTTTGTGTTCGGATACCAATCCTTGGAGGTATGACGAACATATGCCAATGACAATTCAGAAGATCGTTATATCTGAAAAGTTGGGAGCAATTCCCCTGGAAGAGGTGGAATTTTGGCCCAATAAGGATTCCTACCAGGACTGTTATGTCCGCCTTAGGAAGGAGCCAGCCTCAAAGGAGGAGACTGAGCCAAATGAGGTCATAGTCTTGGATCATAGTAAAACTCAGGCGTTACTATCAGCCTCGATGAAAGAGAGGGACTTCACGAACTCAAAGCTTCCCTCTTTTGTGGCCTCTCCTACCAGAGCCTTTCCCTTCATGAAAAAGGGATATAATGCAGCCTTAAAGGCGGTGGAGGCAGGGAAACCATGCCCCTCCTTGGAGGAGTGCAAGCCGTTATCTCTGACCTTACCCTTGGACCAAGAAGACTGGAAGGACGTACACCTTACCTTCTCAGTCGGGAAGCTGGAAGCTGATATTGCTGAACGTGAGTTCAGTGAGGAACTCCCTAAGCTGTCGGAGTTTCACTTGCGCAGGGAGCAAGAGACAAAGGAAAGACTTGCGGCATCAATGTCGTTGCAAACGACATTAGAAACAATGGCAAGTGACCCCAACATCCAGTACATGTTCATGGTGGTGGCAAAAACTCATCTGGCCACTGTTACAAAGGATCTCTATAGCTTTATTAAAGCTAGGAGAGCCTGTAGAGAGTTCGTGTTCGCCTCGGCTGCGGTGAGACACGAACCGAGGAAAGTGATATCCGCTTGTATCTTGGGTAAAGACCTCTTTCCCAATGATGTGGTTAAAGAGGTAGTAGACAAGGCCGCCACAGAGAATAGGAACCTTCTCAAAAAGTGGGGCCTAGATCTTAAGAGGTAGTCTTCTCAGGATGAGGGTCCCCAACCCAAGAGGAAGACAAAAAGGCCTAGGCCATCTTCTCGGTCGGCTATACCTTACCGACAGCATCAACAGCAACAACTTCCTGTGACCGTGGTGCCTCAGATGATGGCACAACCTCCAACCCCGTACCAACTGGTACCTCAACAAGTGGCGACTCAGTCGCCAGTTTTTAATCCAGCTTTCAAAAAGCAGACTTCTACCTTTCGTTCGAGGGCTAGAGGAACAGCCTGAAGTTCTTCTAGACGCCCTTCAAGAGGAAGGGGATTCAGGGGAGGATGCGGTCAAGGAGGCAAGGCCTCAAGTCCACAACATCAGAAGTGAGATGCTTCCTGTAGGAGGGAGGCTACAGCTAATTAGGGATCGCTGGACCTTCGATCCCTGGGCCTACAGCCTAATAAAGAATGCACTAGGTTGGAGTTGGAGCAGCCCTCCACCTCAATTTCCTCAGTTCTCCCAACACTCAACCCCCGTTTCGGAAGAATACGTGGGAGAGCTCTTAGACAAAAGAGTGATTCAGAAAGTTAAGTCCATCAAGTTCCAAGGAAGGCTGTTTTGTGTTCCAAAGAAGGACTCAGATAAACTTAGAGTCATTCTTGACTTGTCGCCACTCAACAAGTTCATAATGAACTGTAAGTTCAGAATGCTCACACTTCAACACATAGGACCTTACTGCCCAAGAGGGCATATACTGTCTCTATTGACTTATCTGACGCTTATTGGCATGTTCCAATTAATCGCCACCTCTCCTCTTACCTAGGCTGTAAGCTACATAGAAAACTTTATGCCTTCAGAGCCATGCCTTTCGGGCTAAACATAGCCCCAAAGATTTTCACGGAGCTCGCAAACGCAGCCGTCCATCAATTACGCCTAAAGGGGGTCCAAGTAATAGCCTACTTGGACGACTGGCTGGTGTGGGCAGCATCCAGGACAGAATGCATGCAAGCTTCTAAGAGAGTGAACCAGTTCCTGGAACATCTGGGATTCAAGATCAATATAAAAAAGTCTCGACTTTCTCCAGCTCAAAAATTTCAGTGGTTGGGAATCCATTGGAATTTGGAGTCACATCGACTTTCCATTCCTGGGAAGAAGAGGAAGGAAATAGCAGGATCTGTCAAGAGACTGCTGAAATCCAAACGGATATCAAGACGCGCACAGGAGAGTGCTGGGCTCTCTACAGTTTGCTTCAATAACAGATCCAGTGCTAAGAGCACAGATAAAGTATGCAAAAAGAGTCTGGAGGAAATACGCATCAAACGCGCGAAGAGATCTAATAAGACCTCTACCGACTCGACTGCGATCGCTTCTCAAGCCGTGGTCCAATGCCAAGCAACTGAAGAAATCAATACTTCTTCAACCTCCTTCCCCATCAGTAACTATCCACACAAATGCTTCAAAGGAAGGGTGGGGGGGGGGGGGGGGGCACTCTCATCGGAAGAGAGTCCAATGAGCCTGGTCCAATCTCTTCAAGTCATTTCACATCAACTTTCTAGAAGCCATGGCAGTGCTTCTGACTTTAAAGAAGGTATCTCCTCGCCTACCGACCCACATAAGACTGGTTCTAGACAGCGAGGTGATAGTGAGATGCCTGAATCGACAAGGGTTGAAATCACCTCAAATCAACCAAGTGATGCTGGCCATTTTTCGTTTGGCAGAAAGGAAAAAATGACACATGTCAGCAGTTCACATTCAAGGGTTCCGCAATGTGACAGCGGACGCTCTATCCAGGTTTACACCAATAGAGTCAGAATGGTCCCTTGACGCAGGATCATTCTCCTTCATCTCGAGTCAAGTCCCGGAGCTGCACATAGACCTCTTTGCAACGAAAGACAACAAGAAAATGGATCGTTATGTGTCCACATACGAGGATCTGCTAGCGGCGACCGTGGACACTATGTCCCTAGACAGGAACAGATGGTCCGGTATTTATCTGTTCCCTCCGCACAACCTCCTTTTGAAGGTCCTTGACAAGCTGAGATCCTTCAAAGGGAAGGCGGCAATAGTGGCCCACAAGTGGCCAAATAGCGTGTGGTTCCCTCTGGCATTGGAACTACGCCTAAAATTTGTTCCGCTACCAGATCCATCCCTGTCTCAGCAAGTACAGAAGTCGACTGTCTTCGCTTCATTACAGAAACCAGAAACTTACATCTCATGATTTTCTCTCCCTAGTTTCTTTCCAAGAACATGCTACCCACCATCAGGTGGGGTCTCTAGAGAATCTACCCTCTAAAGGAAGATGTATCTTTATGTCTAGTGGGGTGCCTGAAGGTCTATCTTCATAGAACTTCAGACTTTATGGGAGGACAGCTGTTCAGAATAGAAACTTCGGGCTCAAGGTTTTCTATTACTAAGGGTGAAACTCACCTGTGTTTTCGCGAATCGGGTTCTGACAGTACACCAGCTAGTCATGATCCGAGAGGATCTTCCATAAAATTTCCTTATTTTTATGGACCTTGAACATCTTTGTTCGTTCACCAGCTGGTGGTCATCCAAGGTGTTATTTATGCACTATGCAAAGCAAGTGGAGCAACTCAAGTAATCTGTGGTAGCAGCAGGTAGAATCCTTTAACCTTCTGTTTTAACTCTGCGATGAACAGTGTAATTAATTTGGGACGATTAATTAAGAGGGTAGGTGTCTAGTCACTGTGTGTACTACACACTGAGCGATAGGCCACGAAAGTGTCCTTACGAACTGTTCCATTGATGTTGGTGAACTATAGCATAATACGGACACTTGTGCCAAGTGTTCCTTACGCTAGTGTAATTAAACAGTATAGAGACTGTAGCATTATTACTTATTCCATTAAAGTGGCAAGTCTGTTTCATGGTAGATGAAACATTATTTTCTGTTGACTGTTTTCTTTGTACTTTAATAGATATCATCCAGTTTTTAAGATTTTTTATAAAGGTTAATCTGATATGCATGTTTATTAAATTTTAATAAACTAGTTCATAGTGAACCCTGCGTTTTATTCGCCCACACTCATTTTTATTAGATATATACTGAGTATTAAGATTGAAATATGGATATTTTTATCATGGTATGTCTTTTAAGATTGTTCCCTGATTTAAGCAAAGTCCACTCTCCTTAACCCTTCTTTAGGAAGGGTTGAGGTGGTACCCTAACGGGAGAGTGGCAGAGATGCAAATTTGTTCCCATGCGGATATGACCTTTATCCGATAGTTATTAAGAGTGGTCACCTTGGGGAAGGTGTCACAAATTCATTCTGACTTTGGCGACTCTTAGACAAACTTTGCTTTATAATGTATAGGGTGAGACCACTATACAAGCTTGTCATTTTGTCATCCATAGGTTATTATGTACTCCTCGAGACTTTTCCAGAGTCTAGTATGACTCATCCCTGTAGGGAGCAGGAAGCACTAACATAGTTCATGCTTAGATGAAATGATGTATGACGGTAACATCATAGGTCTCTAGGTCTAGACAGACCAGGAAAATACTTTCTTGAGAGTACGGCACTGATTGGGAATCCACAGATACAGTAATGCTCTGGTAAACTTCCATCAGGACGACATGGCCTGAGCCCTAAAAATGGATTTTGAGCGAAGCGAAAAATCTATTTTTGGGTGAGGTAGCCATATCGTCCTGATGGACCCACCCTTCCTTTTATTGTAAAAGGGCTTATTGACCCTTCCCTATAATACAGTTTCTGTACCACCTCGTATATCGCTACAAGGAATAAAGAGGGCGCCACCGCCTTCATCAGATACACACTGGAAACGGAATAGGAGAGATGCCTTATGAGCGGCTCTCTTTTCATTCTCGTTTCGGATTCTTGTCACTATATCCCCCTCGAAGTGTTAATACGGTTCGGGGCGAATATAGCTATGTGACGTGTCAAGAATACGTCCTCTGATATTATGCGATATCCCTGTGAAATTATTTAGGGATATTCGCTCCAGGAGTTAGAATTCTGGATACCTTAAGGTAAAATTCTCTGGGAATATCACTGTAGTCAAATATACCCTAGAAAGCTACCAATTAGGAACTTCCATCAGGACGACATGGCTACCTCACCCAAAAATAGATTTTTCGCTTTGCTTAAAATCCGTTATATATAGAACTGGGATCACGTATCCATCATTGTTTGAGGATATATTTGTTATGTTTTTATGATTATTATGTGTTGACTTAGTGCAAAATATTGTCCAATACTTTTCTGCATGTTCAGGAATTTTCTCTGGGGTTTTGTTGAATATGATATATTTCTTCTCTTTCGTAGGTAAATAAATTTTTCTTAATGTTCTCACTACACCTACCAATCTTTCAGTGCATTCTCTCTCTCTCTCTCTCTCTCTCTCTCTCTCTCTCTCTCTCTCTCTCTCTCTCTCTCTCTCTCTCTCTCTCTCTTAGGAATATATAAGGAATCATCTTTAACCTTTCCTAGCATTTATGATTACAGTGTTTATCATCTGATGGAATACCCTTTTTTCTAGTTATGTATTTATCCTTTTTTTTATGTTTCCTTTTCAATATTCAGATAATATAAATTCTTATACATAAGGAGAGAGAAGTTTAAAGTTATTATGATTATTAATTTTACACCGTCTTTCAATATACCACGCTAAAAAAATTTCCTCTCTAATTTCCAGCCTTTCTTTGATAAGTAAAATTATTCCTTAACCTTCATAGAAGTTAATATCTTACATTTAGCAAATGATTACCATGATTCAGCAATAATATATCGTATAATACAATATATATTAAAAAAATATTCGATTGCTAGACAGCCGCGTATATACAGCATAAAATTGTGTAGACGCTCATCAACTAACTAGAACCTGTATTTTGATATCGTTTACTAACTTACATTACATGATTTCAAACAGGAGGAAAACT
>NC_090744.1:75819693-75829693 GCF_036898095.1 Palaemon carinicauda | reverse complement strand
TTCTATTTTACCTTCATTTCCATGATTTTCTTTATCAGGTTTCCGGTCTTCTCTGATAGTTTTACTTGATATTATTCAGGATCTTTTCCACCTAACTCTTGTGCTGATTTCAAGACATTTCTTGTTATATTTCTGTTAATTTCTTTTTTATTTCTTCAATTTCATCATGCAGTTAGGAGTACCCAATTTGTATTGCTAAACTAGACTTATTACGCTTTTTCTCTTATTATTGGAGTATTCACTCTCTTTCTTGAAAACAGTTATTCTTCTTTCCTTATATCTAAGCAAATTTTGCTTCACATTATTCTATAGTCATCTGACTTTAACTTATTTAACACTGCTATATCTTTAACTGAATTAACTTTTTTTCTTAGAATAAAATATATTTTTATTTCCGTTCTTCCCTTTGGTCTTCTCCGTGATCATTTCCTATATTGCTTTTTTTATAACAAAAAGTGTTGAGAGTTTTCTTTCAGCAAATTTTACAACCATATCTTTTCTGTAAATCCTTGTACCTATTTCAAATTTACCAACTACTGATTATCCCCTTTTCTTTTGGCCTACTTAAAGAAGGAAGTCACCCTAAACAAATATGATCTGTCTCTAATATTTTTATGTTTATATCCAGATGTGCATTGAATGTTTATACTTTTTTCGTCTGTATGTGATGCTGTTGGAGCATACGTTTGAATGATTTTCAGTTTATACTTTTTATTTCGTTTGATAATTAGTCTTCGGAAGAACAAAGAACTCAAATATGTCTTTATTCATTTTTGGGGTATGGCCAATTTTTCATCACTACATTAGCCACTGCGGATTGTTTATAGTGGGAGACTTTGGTTTGATTACTCTGAGTAAACCAACTTACTGTAACATGGATATTCCGGACTAGTACAGCTTTGCTATTCGTAGTGATAGACACAATCCCACACACAAAGCTATATATATATATATATATATATATATATATATATATATATATATATATATATATATATATATATATATATATATATATATATATGTGTGTGTGTGTGTGTGTGTGTGTGTGTGTGTGTGCGTGTGTAACTTATTTATTGTGAAAACAAACAGGCGGGTTTTGAACTCGAGAGGTTGTGAAGCTTTCCAGCCGTAATTTATAATAATATATTCTAGTTTCCGGACCAAGGGACTATCATATAATATATTTTGATGCCCAAACCATTCGGATCGAGCGAATCTGTTTTAAATAATGGTGATAATAGGGTCAAGTTTTGATTAAAAGTTTGAACATTACTGTGTTTATAGGATTTTCTGTGTTGATAGGATATATATTTTGGAGAGGATTTTTTTTTCAGTAAAATACAAGATAGTACATTTTAATATCTAAGAGTTTTTGGATAATCAAAATGGTCAGATACTGTCAGAAGCTAATGTAACTAAGGATAAGTGGCTCTCTATTCTAATGGCATGTGGTGGCCATGTAACGAGTGGAATGATTAAAGCCCATATCAAGTGTCTAGCCATAGAAGCGTTAATAAACTCAGTGATATTGTCGGAACAACATACTTTAGTAGATTGTGAACCATTACAGGAAGCTGAAGAAGAATCTGTAGCAAAGCAAGTACCAGTTGACCCAAAAACTGAAGTCATGAAAGTAGAAAGAATATTTAATCAAGTTGAAGATGATAGCTAGACGAGAAGAAGAAGAGAGAGAAGAAGCATGACATGCGAAGGATTTGGAAGCAAGATGGGAAGAATGAAAGGCCAAATGAGAAGAAAACGAAAGGGAAGAAGCCAGAGAGGTCGCAAGACATGTGAGGATAATGGAAGAAAAAGAGGGAGAACGAGAAGAAAAGGCGAGAGAACGAAAAGAAAAAGAGAATGAAGAGGCAATGGATATAGCATGGCATTCGAGGGAGTTGGAGCTGTTGAATACTCCAGTACAGGCAGTAATGCAGGCAGAGACGACCCTTGCTATGCACGATCCCATGTTTAATGTGGCAAATGCCCAGAGATTAATTCAAAGGTTCACAGAAGAGGCTACTGATGAATTCTTTGATCATTTCAAAAATGTCGCATTAATGAAGGAATGATCGGAAGATAGATGATATGTGTTGTTGCAGAGTGTATAGATTAGGAAAGACAGCAATGCATACTTTACCTCATCAAAGGACTAGAGGAATGAGTTTCAAGAAGTTAAGCGGAGCGTACCGGAAGCATATCAAATGACCCTTGAATATTATAATGAGAGGCTCCAAAGTTTGAGGAAGGAGGAGAAGATGACATTCCTGGATTACTCTTATAAGGTATAACGATGTTTTAGGAGATGGCCAGAGGTTGCTGACGTTAGGGAGATGGCTGATTTAGAAAAATTAAAGACACTAGAACAGTATCTACGAGGAATCTCTGAACATATTCAAGCGTACTTGAGAGAGGATGAGGGAAAAAAAAACTTGATAAAGCAGCTTCGCTGAGTGAAGATAAAAATATTTTCACTTGTAAACCCTCCGCTGGTATGAAGTTTCAACCGTCCTTCCGACTAAGTGGGCAATATTCGCCGAACCATGCAAACCAGTTCAGTAATAACTATGTGAACAACTTCATTAGTTACAGAAGAAATAGCACTGGTATAGCTCCTAAGGTGAATGCAATAGTACCACAATAACAATCGTTGAATCATCCTCCTTCAAGTATCCTGAATGACGTGCAAAAGGTTATTATTGTGTGTTTTAAGTGTGGCAAGAGAGGCCATATCAGTAGGGAATGATGGTTGAATCAACCGAAGCAGTCGCCAAAGTGGTTGAGGATAGTTTGACTTCACAAAATGCAAAGACGAAAAAACAATCTGAATAGAACGAAGAGCAAAATAAACTAGCCAACATTTACACGACAAACAGGACAAACCCAAACTCCATGGATGCTTTTAAACTATATTTTCATTAAGGCATGTTAGCAGGAACAGACTGGAGTGAGCAAACCCCGCTCAAGATATAGATATTACGCGAAACAACTTACAATCATAGTGTGGTGGTATGAGAAGTACACCTGTAAGTGGAACAGTATCTCACAGGAGAATTGGTTAATTTAAAGGGAATAGGAGGTGAAGAGGTTACCCCTATTTGCCGTTTGAAACTCTTGTGAGTTGGTAACAGGTAATTTTGATTTTGCGGTAAAGGGATCAATGGGTGTTGAAGAAGTAGACGTCCTGGTGGGTAGTGAGGTTTATGGAGCGCCGTTTGTACGTTACCTCATTGTAACGGAGAAACCATTGAAGTATAGTCCTATGACTGAACTCAAGAAGGACTACCCGTATCTGTCTCCTAGTTGGATGATGACTAAAAGAATGACAATGAAAGTGGCTGGAAAAGAAAAAAAAGAAAACGACGGAGTGATGAACTTGGAGGATTTGTTTTCCCCAAAAGAGGATTTCCTTGATGATATGCAAGAGGAAAACTCTGAGTAAGCCTGAGCGAAAAGCACCGGCAGACGAGTGGACAAGAAGGCAAAGAAGAAATGGACCAGGTAGAAATTGAAAACTCAGCGTTAGAAGTAGGACAAGTGAGTAGGAAAAGGCTGATAGGATTGCAATGGAAGGACACAACGTTAAAAGAGTTATTGTACCATATGGTGGACAAGACGGTGGCACTAGAGTCTCCGACATGTTATTATCTGAAGGATGGATTACTTATGAGGAATCATAGACCTGTCGATATCCCTGGGAATGCCAAGTGGTATATAAATAATCAGATATTGATTCCTGCACCGTTGAGAAGATAAGTGATCCCCATAGCACACGAGACGGGACATATAGGGATAAGGAAGACGACAGAGATTATGAAACACTTTTTGTGGCCTGGCTTGCATAAGGACATTATTCAGATTTGCCATGCATATCACGCTTGTCAGAAAGCTGAGAAGCATAACGAGTGCATCAACGTAGCTTCCCTACTCCTGATGGAAGTATGAAGAGAACCCCTCAGCAAAGGACTGAAGAAAATGTTAGCAAAAAAAGGGTAAAATCTGGAGGAAACGGAAGGAGAAAATATCAAGAATTGAGGAAAAGGATCGGCGAGTTAAGAAAATTTTGACTTACAAGACGTAAAAACGAGTCAAGGACGAACGAAAAAAAATGTTTGGTAGGAAGAGTACGAAGAGACAGTTTGAGGTAGGACGGCAGGTGTTGGTCTACTCAACAACAGGGAGATTCCCTCTCGCCAATGAGTTCCAACATTATGGAGATACAAGGAAACAGAAAAAAATCTAAGGAAGACCATATGAACTTCGAAACTGATACTGCGAGCACTAGATTTCAACAAGGAATTCCCTATCAAGTGGATGTGTCTGATAATGGGATTGGAATTGTCTCTTTGCAAAATGATAAGGAAGGAATTTTTCAACCTACTTGTTTTATATCATCGAAGCTGAAGAAGCAGCAACAAGCCTACTCCACGGTTGATAAAGAACTGCTAGCGTTAGTCACCGTGATAAGGAGGGTTGGAATTTAAATAAATTGACCACAGAATGAAGAGATTACAGTGCATTTGGATCATAATCCTTTAACATTTCTTAATAAAATGAAAAAAAAAATAACCCAAGGTTACCTAGGGCGTCATTATGTTTGAAACCGTATTGTATTAATGTAAAACATATATAAGGTGAAGATAATGTGGTAGTAAGGTTATTTATCTCAGGCTACATTGATGAATTCAGGCCAGGAATAAATAATTTTTTGGGGGGAGAAGCTGGTCTAGCATAGAGTAGATAATTTATCCATGTAATTTACTATATATATATATATATATATATATATATATATATATATATATTTGTGTATTTGAGGTAAATAGCCAGCTCCTAAGGTGAGTTCCTCTCATTTAGGTATTAGTTTGTTACGTAAACTACGTAAGACTTTCGTCGTTAATTTAGTTTTATTCTTCATTCAAATCAGTATATGTAAGTCTACTTTCTTTTTAAGAATTAACTTTTATTTCCTTTATTTTGTTAGGAAGTCTTATGTAACTGGTTTAAGAGTGTAATATAACCCTATGAGATATGAATAAGGGCTTATGTAAATCTATTTTAATGTTTTTATGAGGTATTGCGTAATGTTTGAGAGAAAATACGCAATTCTTATATTTGCCACTTGTTTCAGAAGGTTCGCGAAAACCCGAGCGTTATATTTTATCTTTATGTTTTCAATGCTTGAGAACGGAGGAGGGCATAGCCGTTGAGAGGCAGTTTGAAACTCTGGCGGCGCCAAGCCGGTCCCAAACCACGAGAATAGTCTCTTAGAATATTTTGGAAGTAGCTAAGTGCATGTAAAAGTACCCTGGGGATGCATAGCAGCAGAAGAAGCACAGCCGTCCTGTAAAAGAGTCAAAGTGCATCCCTCTCTCTCTCTCTAGTGCCTATAATGTGTCCTGTCATAAGTGATTAAGTTTAATCACTGCATATAGTGTGTGTAATATGTTGAAGGTGATTTCAATTTTTTTGGTTGTGGTGAGTGTAAATCTTCGTAACTGGCCCAGCGAGATTTATGTAAATATGTGGAGTTAGTAAGTTTATTAGTTACTATGTGTATCTTCTTTAAGAGTTTAAGCACTAGAGTGTAATTCTTCCTTTTCCTTTTATTCTAAGGTTTTATACAGATTTAAGATTTCAAATCATGTGATTATGTAATTTTCCAAGTGCAACTTTTTTTTCGTTTTAATCTAAGTTTTGCTTACACTTAATATTTCGAGTGATTTACTTATATGTAATTTTCATCACTGTGTTATAACGTTTTTAGATTCTATCTATTTTAGTAAAGAGTATATTATTTCAATCACCAGTATTTATTTCAGTACTCACTCATATTCATGTTAAAGAATCGAAGTAGGAGATGGTTTTGAATATATGTTAATATTATTGATATTAATAATATTTCCAAGTGTTGTTTTGCGATTACTTAGGAGATCTTCGGATACCTAGTGTTTTCATACATATAACTAGGAGATATATACCTGTGTCAGAGTTCGTCTATTAATATTTTCAAGTGTAACAGATTTATTGTGAAAACAAACAGGTGAGTTTGGAACTCGAGAGATTGTGTAACTTGCCAGCCATAATTTATTACATTCTGGCTCCCAGACCCCGGAACTATAAAATAACGATATATATATATATATATGTATATATATATATATATAATATACACACACACACACACATATATATATATATATATATATGGTGTATATATATATATATATATGTGTGTGCTGTATATATATATATATATATATATACTGTAAATATATATATATATATATATACATATATATATATATATATATATATGTATACACACACATATATATATATATATATATAAATAAATTTAAGCCCTTACATTTACAGCGGAATGTGTCCAGAAAAGAGGAACCGAAATGCCTGAAACCGTAAACATTCTAACTGCTGAATCATGTATGATACTGTGACAAGCTGAGCGAGGGTTGTGACTCAAAGGCAGGAAGCAATCAACTGAGTACTTTATTAAGGAACACTCCCCTTTATATACAAAACCTCAAGGCAACAGGAAAATACATGTTCGAGAAAGTGACAATGTTACAGAGGAAAACCAGACATGAATTTTCATGTTCGTTTTAGTGCGAGGGAAGAGCGAAGATACAAGCATAATATATACAAAAGGAATTATGTACAATTGTGTGACACACGGTTGGTACATGGCTTCCCCTCTAAAAATGACATACTGAACATGTTAAATAGGTGCTCTGAATCTGGAGAGGTAGTAGTAAAAACTGCGCCGATTAGTGGCAGTGAGTGGCTGTATAAGTCGTTGGTTGGGGTGCGAGCGAGTGGTGGATGATGGTTGGCTGTGTTGCCGCTCCGGCTCGTCACGGGGTAGGCGAGTGTGTCCTACGGCATTCATAGGCGTGTGTGTCCTACGGCATTCATAGGCGTGTGTGTCCTACGGCATTAATAGGCGTGTCCTACGGCATTCATAGGCGAGTGTGTCCTACGGCATTCATAAGCGTGTGTCCTACGGCATTCATAGGTGAGTGTGTCCTACGGCATTCATAGGCATGCGTCCTACGGCATTCATAGGCGTGTCCTACGGCATTCATAGGCGAGTGTGTCCTACTGCATTCATAGGCATGTGTGTCCTACGGCATTCATAGGCCTACGGCATTCATAGGCGTGTGGCCTACGGCATTCATAGGCGTGTGTCCTACAGCATTCACGTCAGCTTCGGTTGAAGTTGAATAGGTGTCCTCTTCGTCACGAGTGGAGGCGTTGATGGAGGTTTTGAAGGTCATGAAGTGGCTGTCCATAAGGGCACGAAGTAGGTTCACCTCACGAGGAGAGCTGTCTACGGCAGGTTGCAGGCGAGTGATACTGGTCATTTTCCCGAGGGTGAGCGAAGCCTCTTGGTCCCCCAACGGTTGTTGAGAGAGCTGAAAAGGCATTGCTATATGGGCGGCTGGCGACAGCGAGTACTGCTGCAGAAGGTATGCGTTGACGGCGTCATAGTAATGGTGAGAGGTGGAGGGGGAGGGAGGCGGGAGGAGCGAGTCACTCCGGGGTCACCAATGTGACGATCCGAGCGAGGGTTGTGACTCAAAGGCAGGAAGCAATCAACTGAGTACTTTATTAAGGAACACTCCCCTTTATATACAAAACCTCAAGGCAACAGGAAAATACATGTTCAAGAAAGTGACAATGTTACAGAGGAAAACCAGACATGAATTTTCATGTTCGTTTTAGTGCGAGGGAAGAGCGAAGATACAAGCATAATATATACAAAAGGAATTATGTACAATTGTGTGACACATGGTTGGTAAAATACTTCAGTCCAGTAAAATTTCAACAAAATTACTCATTTCATATTTCTAAACAAAGAGCTAATTTGCAGTGCATCAACCCACTTGCATACTTTGCGCTATTTAACTCAATATTTTACGTACTCATAACTGTTCTGAATAATAAATTATTTCCACTTCATTAATACATTATAATATTTACTTTTGATAGAACCAACGCAAATTAATTCGTTCTTTTCTTTTATTTATTTATTTTTTTATTTCATTTCAGCACTTATCTTGAACTCCTAATGCTTTAAATTCTTTTATACATTCATACCAAAACTTCCACTCTCAACTCAATTTTCTTACTAAACATTTGTTCACGGCTTTGAATATTCTTGGTTTTTCTCCTCCCTTGTTATTACTTACCTTTCTATTGCTTATATTTCCTCTCAAAATTTCTATTACTCCAACGCTTTTAACTTCCATTAACAGCTCCATTTACTCCCTATGTGGAAGACTAGTCCTAAACATCCCATTCACAATATATATATATATTATATATATATATACTGTATATATACATATATATATATATATATATATGTATATATATATATATATATATTGCATTTACCAATACGTTACTGCTGACCTTCCTTTAAACATCTGAATCAGCTTATGCACAAAACTGGGCACTCCCATACCTACGTAGTCTACCCCATTCTTAATTTTTATATGTACGACTTTTAATTGCCTATATATATCTATCATTCATTACAAACAATAGTGTCACACCCCCCTTAAAAGACTTTTTATCAATGCAGGGACTCAAAGGCAGGAAGCAATCAACTGAGTACTTTATTAAGGAACACTCCCCTTTATATACAAAACCTCAAGGCAACAGGAAAATACATGTTCAAGAAAGTGACAATGTTACAGAGGAAAACCAGACCTGAATTTTCATGTTCGATTTGGTGCGAGGGAAGAGGGAAGATACAAGCATAATATATACAAAAGGAATTATGTACAATTGTGTGACACCACGGTTGGTACATGGCTTCCCCTCTAAAAATGACGTACTGAACATGTTAAATAGGTGCTCTGAATCTGGAGAGGTAGTAGTAAAAACTGCGCCGATTAGTGGCAGTGAGTGGCTGTATAAGTCGTTGGTTGGGGTGCGAGCGAGTGGTGGATGATGGTTGGCTGTGTTGCCGCTCCGGCTCGTCAAGGGGAAGGCGAGTGTGTCCAACGGCATTCATAGGCGTGTGTGTCCTACGGCATTCATAGGCGTGTCCTACGGCATTCATAGGCGAGTGTGTCCTACGGCATTCATAAGCGTGTGTCCTACGGCATTCATAGGTGAGTGTGTCCTACGGCATTCATAGGCATGCGTCCTACGGCATTCATAGGTGTGTCCTACGGCATTCATAGGCGAGTGTGTCCTACTGCATTCATAGGCGTGTGTGTCCTACAGCATTCATAGGCCTACGGCATTCATAGGCGTGTGGCCTACGGCATTCATAGGCGTGTGTCCTACGGCATTCACGTCAGCTTCGGTTGAAGTTGAATAAGTGTCCTCTTCGTCACGAGTGGAGGCGTTAATGGAGGTTTTGAAGGTCATGAAGTGGCTGTCCATAAGGGCACGAAGTAGGTTCACCTCACGAGGAGAGCTGTCTGCGGCATGTTGCAGGCGAGTGATACTGGTCATTTTCCCGAGGGTGAGCGAAGCCTCTTGGTCCCCCAACGGTTGTTGAGAGAGCTGAAAAGGCATTGCTATATGGGCGGCTGGCGACGGCGAGTACTGCTGCAGAAGGTATGCGTTGACGGCGTCATAGTAATGGTGAGAGGTGGAGGGGGGAGGGATGCGGGAGGAGCGAGTCACTCCGGGGTCACCAATGTGACGAGCTGAGCGAGGGTTGTGACTCAAAGGCAGGAAGCAATCAACTGAGTACTTTATTAAGGAACACTCCCCTTTATATACAAAACCTCAAGGCAACAGGAAAATACATGTTCAAGAAAGTGACAATGTTACAGAGGAAAACCAGAAATGAATTTTCATGTACGTTTTAGTGCGAGGGAAGAGCGAAGATACAAGCATAATATATACAAAAGGAATTATGTACAATTGTGTGACACACGGTTGGTACAATACTTCAGTCCAGTAAAATTTCAACAAAATTACTCATTTCATATTTCTAAACAAAGAGCAA
>NC_090744.1:75802193-75804693 GCF_036898095.1 Palaemon carinicauda | reverse complement strand
ATTCATTAGGTTAGGCCTATTCATGCCACATTCAACAAAATAATCTTGCAAGTAGTCAGGGAGTCACTTCATTTTCAGCCACTATCATCTCGGCAGCTATTCTTTTGTATCCGTTGGATTTCCATCTCCATAGTTTTTTTTTTTTTTTCAGAATAGGTTCGACTTTAAACACGCTGAATTAATTTATGGGAACATCAAGGTCTTCATCAGCTTCTGGTATATTAATTAAATTATTCTCTTAGAATATTATATTCATAACCTCACTAAAGTGTTTCATCCAACGTTGTCTTTCGCTTTCTTTTGTTGCTATAACAGAGCCATCTTGATTTTTATTGGGTAAATACATCTTCTCTTTTTCCCCAGCGAGATTTCATTAATAATTTCATAAGTAATTCTTACACCCTAGTCAGAAAATTCGTATAATTGACTTTGATTTAAGTGCTTCCTTTGTCCATGTTAATCATGTGGCACTTGTTTTCAAAGTCAAACAGTTTAGGATGGGTGGGTCGTTTCTTAGCATCATTATTTAGTTTTTAAGTAATAAACAGCAAATTTGTTGTTGATGGGCTTCATAATGAGTATAGGAATATGACATCTGGTGTTCCCCCGGGTAGTGTTTTTAGCCCATTACTTTTCAACTATATAAACAGGATATGTGGTGTGGCCTAGAAAACAAGCTTGTTGCATATGCAAATGATGCTACTCTCTTTGCATCAATTCCATCTCATGTATGTATATATGATGTTGCTGAATCCCTTAATAGAGATCTAGCTAAAATTAGTGTATGATACAAATTATGGGGTATGAAGATGACTCCTAGCAAGACCTAAATTATGATTGTAAGTCGGTCAAGGACAATGGTTTCACAAAATCCGGATCTCATCTGGATATTGTTTCCTTGACTTTGTATCACTTTTAAAATTTCATGTGTTATTCTCAACAGCAAATTTCCTTTTAAAAACACATTAGGTCTGTTTCTTCTTCAATTGCACAAAGAATTGGCTTATTGAGATTCTTTCAAGATTTTCGGTGATCAATCTATTCAGAAGAAGTGTTGTAATTCTTTCATTTTACCTTGTTTCGAGTATTGTTCTCCTGTCTGATCTTCAGCTGCTGATTTTCATCTTAATTTGCTGGACAGGAAATTACGGTTTATGAAATTTCTTATTCTTGACTGGGTATTAATCTCTGGCATTTTCATTCAATTTTTTCATTATGCATGTTACAAAAGATTTTGTATAATTCTCACCATGCTTACCATTCAGATCTTCCCAGACAGTTCCATCAGGTTCGTATTACAAGGCCTGCATCTAATTCCAATAGTTAGGTGCTCTCCATCACGAGGCTCAATACTACTCAGTATTTTATAAGTTGTATTCCAGCTGTGACCAAGTTGTGGAATGTTCTTCCAAATTGGGTAGTTGAATTAGTAGAACTTCAAAATTTCCAACTTGCAGCAAATATCTTTATGTTGAACTGGCTAACGAAAGACTTTCTATAGTTTATATATGAAATATATATTTTAGTGCCGTGATTTTTTTTTCTTTTTTAGAAACATTTGTTTTAATTGTTCATTACTTCATATATAGTTTATTTATTTCCTTATTTCCTTTCGTCACTGGGTTATTTTTCTCTGCTGGAGCCCTTGGTCTAATAGCAAATTGCTTTTCCATCTCGTGTTGTAGCTTAGCTATTAATAATAATAATAATAATAATAATAATAATAATAATAATAATAATAACAATATGAAAAAAAAGTCATTAACATCAACAACGTCCAATAGAAAGCAAGAAAAACCAACTTTTTTTTATGAAGGTCTAAAGATATCTTATATGAAGAACATATGACTATGCATTTTTTTTTTCGGTGACTTCAATATAAAATAGGTAAAAAGTAGGAATCGGGAATCACCAAATGGCAAATTTGGAGTTGGGAAAATAGAAATCTTGGGAGACATTTCTGTAAAATCTGCTGAAAAACTATTTGATAATGATCAACACCTTTTTTATGAAAATTATCGTAGAAAATGGACATAGTGAAGTCCAAATTAAGAAAAGAAAAACGAAATAGTTTTTATTCATAGTAAAAAAAATAATTTAGTTCAAGATGTAACACTATTAAACAAATTAAAATCAAGCCATCAAAGAGGTGCGAGAAGTAAAACCCTTCTAGCTCAAAGGAAAGAAAAATAAATAATTTTAAGAAATAAAAATAAACACTTTAGTAATAGGAGAAAAATATGATAGAGTTTACTTTAGCAATACAAAATATGTACTTCTAGGTACGTAATAAAATAAAAGGAAATAAAGAAGAAATGTTTTGTAATTTAACTAAATTTGTATTAGAATCAGCCCAAGAGATTGGTGGAAAAGTTCTAAACCAAGATCAAGGAAAACTAACAGAAAACAAAAACCCAATAAAGAAGATATTGGGAATGAGGGTAAAATTAAAGTGAGATAAAATAGAAAAAGCAGATTTATCCATAATAATAAACAAACT
>NC_090744.1:75782193-75797193 GCF_036898095.1 Palaemon carinicauda | reverse complement strand
AAAGTATTCAAATTACTATTCCTTTGGGTTTTTGCTTATAGGTAAAAGGAGGGACTGCTCAATGGAATTTGTCTTACTTTTAAATTATCTGATATTCCTATTGATCTTATTTCGTGTAATGATTTCCACGATTTGATATTAACGGTTTAAAAAAAAAAAAACACAATTGTTTTTTTCACTTTGTCTAGGAAAGGTGAGAGCTATTATAGAAAGCAGGCCTACAATAAATCTGACCCATCCCCCTTGGAATAAACACAAAATCTGAATAAAAGTTTTATGGTATGTAATGTCAGAATATTCGTTAGTTTATACTTTATTTGAAATTGATATGGTCATCTTTAGTGATATGTGGGTACTTCTTTGAATTTTTCTGACATGATTGATTATAATATAATGTTATATTTTTATTCATGGAATGAACAATACTCTTTGCCTAAAGGCTTCCTCTAAAGATTTAAAATGGCATAATACTTCATTCTGGAAAAAAAGGTTTTTCAAAAGATTAAAATCTCAACCTAGGTCATTTAATGGTTTTGTAACCAGGGCAATAATATCTTTTAATCAATTTTGTTATATATTTTTTTCCTCTTTCTCCTTTTAGTTTTTATTTTCTGTATGGCAGCTTTGAAATTTTTATTTGCTTCCTATTGTTAATACTTACTTTTAATTATCCCCTTTTCTTGATTTTTTGAAAAGTCATATTGGAAAACTTGCAGCAGTATTTTCTTTTCCTACGAAAAGAAAGAGGGTTGCGCAAAAGTCAAAATGTGATAACTACTAAATTAATACCTATAGCTACAACTTTAAGTTGAGACAAAGACAAATTCCTCCACGTTGAAACTAAAAATAATACGGCGTAAAATAATAATAATAATAATAAAAAAAAAAAAAAAAAATTGGCCATACCGGAATAACTGTTCAATTTCTACCTATCATTCATCATGATGAAACGTTTACTTTGCTTTATTTACATATCATGAAGTTGAATATATATTAAAAAAAAAAAAAAAAAAGAAATACCCGCTCCATGATAGCTATTAAACTTCATGATCACTGTTTTGCGGTCAGCAAACGGAACAGAAAGTCTCTTAAAAATTCTCAATATTCAGAATTTATTCATAATCAAGAGGCCAGATATACATTGAGCATAAAACAACAACATGAAAAAAATCAAAATAACCATTAAATCCCTTAAAGATGATCAATATCGAAAATATTAAATGACCAATAATTATGATAATAATAACATCAACATTATTGAAATTATAAAGCAAAATACATTGAAAATAATAATAATGATAATGATACTACTACTACTACTACTACTACTACTACTACTACTACTACTACTACTAATAATAATAATAATAATAATAATAATAATAATAATAATAATAATAACAAATACCTTTATTTCAATAAATTTGCAGTGTTTATTATAATTATATAGCTTTCAATCGTACAGTGGAATTGACGTTTATTTCAAAAATAGTTCTTATACAAATTATTGATATTTTATACGGAAATAAATGTTCCCTACAAAATAAAAAGGATACACTCTCGTAAAAACACTATTTCGGTGTTGGTTTTCTGGCTAGTTTGTCAAGAGTTTATCTTTATTAATTTGCCTATGTGTATCATCTCTTTGATTTTATATAAAAAATCTTATGGAAATTTACTTATATTAGAAGATACATATATAATCCAAAATGTATACTATTTACATGTTTTTATATAGCAACAGCTTTCACCCAATTTTAGGAGGTAGCCGATCTCAAAGAAGAAATTATTTTCCATTTTTACCTCATCATTCCTCCTACCTGACGAAGGAATCAGCTGAGTTTGGTTGGTACTGCTAGTGCCCCCATCCCAATGTCTCCCATCTTTCATCAGAAATGATGTCTCAAATGCTGACTCCCGTACTTCCGCTACCTTGCGGTCACCAAGGTGCCCTGGGGTAGGTCCAGGGACTATCGGAACTCTGCCACAATCCCTCACCCTTTATTTCTATTCCATGGATGCTCTTTTGTCTCTCCTACATCTATCCTACTTTCATAGAGGCCTTCGGTTACTTCAACCATTGACCCAAACCTTGGCCTTGCTCTTGCACTTTTCCCATCAACTCTTGCATTCATGACCTTCTTCAGCACTAGATTATTCTCTATTCTCTTTAAATGTCTAAACTCCCTCGACATATTCATATCCACTCTATGAGGTAACTCATTTCTCACACCTGTTGTCTTCCACACTTCTTTGGTAACCATATCCATTAGAGATACATAAGCTATACTTTTTAGACACTTCATCTTGAAGACATTAAATTGCGGTCTTTCCACCATTTTTGTTTACTACAACTTCAATCCACACATTACAATTGGTATAATCACTTTCTCATACCAAACTCTATATTCATCCTTAATCCTCTATTCCTTACCATACCCTTCACTACACCGAACACTTTACATGTTTTATTCACTCTCTGATATAAATCTGATTCCATTCTACCATTTGTAACAACTGCAAAACCCAAGTACTATAAACTGATGTACTTAGAAATTCTATTCAACATTGCTTTCAATCAACCACCACTATCCCTTCTTGTTCATACCATAAACTTACTCATACCCACATTAATACATAGTTTCCTTCTCTTGCACACCTTTCCAAACTCTGTCACTAATTGACACAGCTTCTCCTCTGAGTTTGCAACAAATACAGTATCATCCTAAAAAAAAAATCAGAGCCACCCCCAGTCATGATCACTATCTTCTATCAGTTTCAGTCCCGGACTAAGCATTCAAGTATTTACCTCCTTTACAGCTCAATCAAAAAACAAATTGAAGAACCATGTCTATATTACAAATCGCTGTCTTAGCCCTTCTTTCAATGGAAACCACTCACTCATTTCATTCCCTATCGTACACAGGCTTTAATGACTTCATATAAATTCTTCCCAGTTTGCAACAGTCTTCCAACAATTCCATATTACCTTATTGCATTTTCCATCGCATCCCTATCAACTCTATCCTACACTTTCTTTATATCCATAAATTCACGAATATTCTTATTATTCTTTGCTAAATATTTCTCATATAATCTGCCTAACTATAAAATCAGATCCATACATCTCCTACCTTTCATAAAGCCACCTTGCATTTTTAAGATTATGTCCTCGGTTTTATCCTCAATACTATTAATTAACACTCTACCATACACTTAACAACAACAACAAAAAATAATACCCTCACAATAAAAACACTAATGCTCATTTCCTTAACATTAGTATAAGAAAACAATATATGCTCACAATCATTACACTAGTACCATAGACAATATATTTAACATTATAGCACCGCCACCATCCATGCCATTTGCTTTTCTTACTCTCATTTCATATACTGCTCTCTCCCCTTCCTCTCTTTTTTAATCTCTCATTCTCATGTCCTATCACTGGCAATTCAACACATGTAATAACAATTATATATGCCTTTTTATCCTCCTCAACATTCAGTAACCCTTAAAAATATTCAGTCCACCTTTTTTTCTCATCTCCTGACAATAACCTTCCATTTTCATCTTTCACTGTCTTGTCACTCCTCGATCCTCCCTACTTACTCTCTTTACTTCTTTCCAAAACTTCTTATTTTCTTCACACGATCTACCAATCCCTGACCCCTTTTCTAGTCTGCAGCCCTCTTTGCCTTAGCTACCTTACCTACCCAGCACTTTCCATTCAAGTATATCCTGGACTAACTAATCTTCCCTTCTTAAAATATGCCACATCCATCTCCATCTTGGTAATCTAACTATGTCTGTGACATCAGGCCCTACTTACACCTCACAAATGACAGCATTTGTTATATACTGTGACCATTGGATTCCTCAAATTAATTTAAATGTTTTTTTTTTTCTGAAAGGAAAGAAATTTTGCATCAGTTTTTGCAATGATGCACCACAACTGGGGCCCATAAATTATTATCAATCTTACAAGTGAATAGTATATTTTGATTTTGTTACTAACTGATAATCGATTTAACCTGCAAATTGTCTGTAGAATGCCCCTTGCTTGTTCTGCCCTCTCTATTCTATCCTTGAATTCTTGAAATAGTGATTCGTTATCGTAATGATATTTCCTACCACTTAATTATCAATCATTTCTAGCATTTCAGCCATTGTAAAGGCATTTAGAACTATATTGTAAGGACATCATCTTACCCGCCGTGTTTCCTCCTCTAGGACTCTTTTCTGTATATTGTAACTTTATTATTTATTCCACACAGTGGATTTTTGTATACCAATGTTGCGCTCTTCGAGAGCTTTATATCCATGTATAATATTGTATATAATAGTAGGCTACCACCTTGATATTTTATATTTATATTTGAATCAAAACACAAATGATTGTGGCTGTTGAAAATGTTTCCCTTTCGGGCTAGTTATCCGTCCGCATTCTGTAATATAGTGACCATTGCATGTTCAGAAAATTGTCAGTCTCTCTCTGCTCGTCTTGTTGTCCTTGCAACTGGTGACCCCGAAGATGTTCGAAACACATAGCAGTTTTGGCTTGCCATTAACGGACTAATTACGGCTGCGTTTACTTCGTATATCTCCTTTTGCCATTAACATTTAACGACGTCTTTTGGCTTTATCCTACTTAGTTTCGTGAGGCAGCAACGATGAGTATATCTGACAAAACCAGCTGATGCCCTTGGCCTGATGCATCAACTGACCATGACAAAACCGCCCAGTCCATCGTACCAAGCAACCACATAGCTACGCCCGAAGTCAAGCTGCTACCGTTCTCACAACACAACCCCGCCTCCTGGTTTCTGAGGGTGGACGTACTCTTCGGGGTGGCTAAGCTAAACGCCCCCTGCGCCAAAGCGGATATCGTCCTAAACTCCATCCCTGAGGAGGTAATTGACAAGATATCCCCATGGCTCGACGCCCACTCCGGTCAGGTATCCTACAACAACTTGCGAACCAAACTAATCAATATATACTCACTTTCCGTCTCGGCTAGGGCACAGAAGGTTCATGATCTCAGTAATAGACCTAGGGGCGACACCTCTCCCGTAGAAGCATGGGATGAATTGGTTGGACTTCTCAAGCTGCCAGAAACCGACGCCAATGGACGACGACGAGAGATAAGCCTATCTCGCGAAATATTCCTCTGACGCCAGCCGCAGGACATGAGAGCCCAGCTCAATGACACTGATATTAACACCCTGCTGTTGAACGACCTCCTGTCCAGAGCACAGAAATTATATGAAGCCTCCCAGGCGTCTCGCCTTGGTATATCATCCTCCTTCAGCTGCTCATCCCTCGACTCCTCGGCGGCGCCCTCTGCTGATGACAACGAAATCATTGCCCCAATAAAAAAGAAACCTCCGCAGCCGATGCAGCAGAACCATGGACTGAACACAACTTGGTATTTCTACCACCAGCAGTTTGGGAGCAACACAATGAAGTGCAGGCCCCCATTGCAAGTTCCCGAAGAAATTCTGACGCCAGACACCGCCGACATCAACCATAGCCGCAGTAACAGATCCCGGCAAGATCGAATTCTACATCCTCAATGCAGTATCCAACCGTAGGCTTATGGTTGATACCGGCTGTATGCAATCAACACTCCCTCCCTCACAGGCCGACCTAAACCGGGTATCTAGTAGTGATGCGCCCTCGCTCATCGTCACCAACGAATCTCCCATGCGGTCTTATGTGACTAGGGTGGTTAAAATCTCAATCATGGGCCGATTTTACTCTTGGCCCTTTGCCATCGCTGACATCAGACACCCCCTCCTTGGCGCTGACTTCATAGCTCAACATAGCCTCCTCATCAACGTCACCGGGAAACGCCTCATTGACAACGGGACATGCCGAACCCGCCCTCCTCAAGCTCCTCCGGGTATCACACCAATCTCCGCTGTCATAGCACAGCCCTATGCCACCCTTCTTCAGGAATTTCCCGACGTTTTCAAGCCAGAACTTCGACAGTCGCCGGGATCCCCCTCGAAGCGCGGGGTCTACCACCACATAAACACAGCGGGACCTCCCATGCAAACCAAGTTCCGCCGCCTCCCGCTGCAGAAGCTGAAAGATGCCAAACGTGCCTTCAAAGACATGGAACGGATGGTCATATGTAAGAAGGCGCTCCACATGGTGAAGAAACCGGACAGAACATGGAGGCCCTGCGGTGACTACCAGCGCTTTAACCTCATCACAACGCCAGACCACTACCCTCTGCCGAATATGCAAGACCTCACCAGCGCCCTTCATGTGGCAAAAATTTTGACTAAGATGGACCTGCTCAAATCATACTTTCAAGTTCCTGTGTTCCCAGAGGACGTGCCTAAGACTGCCATCATAACACTGTTCGGCTCCTACACCTTCTCATATTCAGCCTTCAGCCTACACAACGCAGGGGCCACCTTTCAATGACTGATGGATAGTCTCCTTGGGGACCTGCCGTTCTGCGTCTTATATGGTCAACGACGCCCTGGATGGAAAAGCCAAGAAGCTCGTTTGCGGTCCCCTGCAGCAACGCACCTTCGACAAGACATAGGCTGCCATCACCAAAGCCACACCCTTCGGGTACCATGATGACAATGCCCCACTGAAATTGACCACCGACGCCAGCAACGTCGGCTGCGGTACTATCCTCGGACGGATAGTCAACAGTTATCCGCAGCCCTTGGCCTTCTTTAGCAAGAAACACAAACATGCGGAAACCAGGTACAACAGGATCGACAGGGAGCTCCTCGCCGTCTACCTCGCCGTCCGCCACTTCAAATACATGCTTGAAGGAACCCCCTTTACCATCGCAACTGACCACCAGTCCCTCATCCATGCTTTCACGAAGTCTTCAGACGCATTGTCCTTTTGCCATCAATGACACTTGGCAGCCATCGCAGAACGAGGCTGCACTATTAGCTACGTACCTGGTAAGAAGAATCCCGTCGCCGAAACCCTCTCCAAGATCGAGATCAACGCGGTCCATCCGGAGATCTACTACGCAAACCTCGCCGTAGAACAGCAGAACGATCCAGAGGCCCAAGACTACCGTACAACAGCATCAACGATACGAATGAAGGACATTCCCCAAGGACCAGCCGGGGAAACCATCCTCTGTGACAGCAGCCTACGCCCATGGATTCCCGCCTCACGTAGATGGAAGATCTTCGACGTCATCCACGGATTATCACACACCTCGGGTCGTACTACAGCCCGTCTTTTATCCGAAAAATTTATCTGGCCAGGAATCAAGGAAGACGCCCGTAAGTGGGCGAGAACCTGCATTAACTGCCAGAGGAGTAAGTCAACCACCATACTAAGTCGGGAGTCGGCGATTTTTCCCAACTCAAGAGACCATGCATACACATCCACGTGGACGTCATGTGACCTATACCACCCTCATGTTCTGCAAGATACCTCCTGACGATCATCGACCGTCCGACAGGTGGTTAGAAGCAACTCAGATGTCCGAAGCAACCACCCAAACCTGCGCCGAAGCTTTCTTATTGAGTTGGATCAGCCGCTTCGGTGTCCCTAAAGATATCACAACAAACAGAGGTTTCGCTTTCTTGACAGAGATCTGGCTCTCCCTGGTAAACCTGATGGCAACGACACTCCACAGCACCACGGCATACAACCCTACAGTGAACGGCATGGTCGAGAGAGCTCATCGCACACTCAAGGCAGCCCTGATGGCAAGATGTACGGACAAACATTGGAAAGCGCAACTTCTGTGGGTCCCTCTTGGCCTTCGCACCGTTCCGAGAGCAGATGGCGAACCTTTTCCTGCAAAGAAGGTCTACGGCGAGGCACTTACAGTCCCTGGCAAATTCTCCCTTGCAACTACCGACGGTACCAAGCCTGATCACCTGAGAGAATTTGCCGGGAAATTCAGACCATGTCTGAAAACCTACGAGGACTTGACCAGACACTTCAGGCCCTAGAACCTAGACGAGTGCGACCACGTCTTCATCCAGGTCGATGCTCACCGCCAACCCCTGACTAGACCTAATTGCGGCCCTTTGGAGGTTGTCAAAAGAACAGCCTAATCTGAACTTAAAAGCAACAAGGAGATCCCCCTGGGCCCTGGTAGACTCAGGATTCCACCTCAGAACATACCATCCACCAGACGGGAGAAAACCATGCAACGACAGGAGAAAAAGATTCCTCCGAACCAGAGCAACCTTCCCCTCCGCTCAAGCACCAGAGGGGAATTACGTCACCCTGCACGATACAATGATTAATGACATCAACCATCTACAATTCACGCTGCCTGAAGGGGGTGTAGAGTACTTGTAAGGACATGGTCTTACCCGCCATGTTTCCTCCCCTTAACTGTTTTCTGTAGATTATAACTTTATTATTTATTGCATACAGTTGATCTTTGTATGACAATGTTGCACTCTTCGAGAGCTTTATATCCATGTATAATATTGTATACTATATCAGGCTACCGCCTAGTTATTTTAAATTTATATTTGAATCAGAACAAATGATTGTGGCGGTTAGAAATATTTCCCTTCTGGGCTACTTATCCGTCCACACTCTGTAATATAGTGACCGTTGCATGTTCAGTAAATTGTCAGTCTCTCTGTGCTCGTCTTGTTGTCCTCACAATATCATCTGCGAAATCAAAATCACAAAATCTCTGACTCCCTTTCAATTGAATGGCATTATTCATCCCATGCATTGCCTTGATCATAACATATTTAATCACCATAACAAACAATGGCAGTATTCCAAGTTGTAGTACTCCAGTCTAGACTTAAAATGAAAGACTACAATCAACCATTACCTTTCAAGGTAGTAGATTGGCCAGCGCACAAGCCACCCATTGGGATACTACCGCTAGAGAGTTATTGTACCCTTTGATTGGCCACACTGTATTACATTACATCCCTCTTTCTGTTTAGGGCTCATTATTTCTTTGCCCAAACTTACACCCAATAGTGTGGCCTAATCTTTCCACATTCTCTTCTGTCCTTAAATGAGTAAACAACACTAAGATTACCAAACAAGTCTTGTTCAATCAAGGGGTTAACTACACTGCAATTGCTTGGTGGCTAATTGTTTGATAAGTGTAGCAGAGACTGTTTGCCTATGTTAACGAGCTCTTCCAAGAGAACGAAACTGCAAAACCAAAACATTGCTCTCTAGGCTTAGATAGTGCCATAACCTCAGTACTAAGTTTATTCACTGACTGGGAAAGAGTTCTTTTTCTTAATGGTACACTCGGGCACACTATTCTATTTTCTTTTTTTTCCTCATGTTGTGTTTTCAAGTTTTTATAGTTTATATATGAAAGATTTATTCTACTGTCATTACTGTTGTATGAATATTTCCTTTTAATAATTTTTTGCTCCTTTTATGATTTATTTATTTCCTTATTCCCTTCCCTCTCTGGGCTATTTTTTCTGTTTGAGCATTTGGCTTATAAAATGCTACTTTTCAAACTAGAATTATAGCTTAGCTAGTAATAATAATAATAATAATAATAATAATAATAATAATAATAATAATAATAATAATAATAATAATCTATTAGGCATCACGTTCTTTACAATCTTTTCTGATATCCTATAGTGCCTCAGAATCTCCTTCAACATACTACATGAAAAACTATAAAATTTTTTCCCCAAATCCACAAAGCAAATTTAGCTCGTTACACTCTTTAGCGATATGTCTAAGAATAAACATTTTATCACCACATCCTCGCTCGTTTATCAACATTCAATTATTTCTTATGCTTAACTAAATGGGATTTGTTATCATTCATAATTATAAAGGTAGTATATATATATATATATATATATATATATATATATATATATATATATATATATATATATATATATATATATATATATATATATATATATATATATATATATATATATATATATATATATGTATATATATAATTAGCTAAGAAAACATTTGAAGAAAAGTTTAATTTACAAAGCCTTATCAAGGGAAAATCTTTATGTTGAAACTTTAAATTAGTAAGGAGCACTGGATGGAAATATTTGGTTATTGAGTAGAGAAATTGTATGAAGATAAATTCATATGACCATCGGAAACAACATAGAAAAGGCGAACCAATGGAATCTGGTCTTTAATCATATTATGTGTGACATGTGGTTGTTTGCATATAACAAAAAGGCAACATGAATAGAACTGAGATTTTGAATAGAGAAAACGAGCTTATATACATATAGTTGACAGCAAGAATGACAAAAAATTCCAACTCTACCAAAAAAGTTGTAGCAAGCAGAAATAAGCATATTATCAGTCCTTGAAATTAAAGATAAAGCTATACCTTCACCGTGTAGGAACGAGTAAGAAACATGATCAGCCTATGGCTCCCCTTTAAAAAACATGAATATGTCGAATACGGTACCCTTTCCTTGAGCAGCGCACTGTAGGCGGGTCATCTTGCAGAAGATACGCAGGTTTTGGACAATTAATGGAGACCCAATCTTCTTTTCCGTGAATGGTAAATACTAAAGACTTTGGTGAGCGATGGATCACACGGGAATGGCTTGTGTAAGGCGCATTAGCAGTGGCTTGCTAGTGACATTGTTCAGGAAAATAAGTTTTTCCATATGCAAATATGCCGGTATGTGTTGCTTTGCTGGTGGCTTGTAAGTCTGGCAGCAAAGAAGTAAATTTTACTACAACATAATATTGGGGCTGGAGATTGTCGGAGGATGTTCCAGGTGGACAAAAAAAAAAAAAAAAAAAAACGGCAATGACAATCATTGTGTCTTCATACACCATTTTAGCTACATAGACATCCAGGGTGTCTTTAGGAGTGGTCCTTAGTCCCAGGTAGGAGCAAGGGAAGCTAAGTAGCTCAGTTAGAGTTATTGCATCATGTCATTGAAGTTGCATTAAGGGTACAATAAATTGTTCAACCAATCTGTTGGCTGCAGGGTTGAAGGTGATTGTCTGATGTAGGGTGTTGCCAAAGCATCGGACTATCAAGTAAAGGTATGTCAGGAACATATGGTCCGTTCAAATGACTAAAGGCATACTCTTTAAGAAATGGCCAAAGTTACTGACTGCTAGCAATTTTCGGTCAAATCCAGATTCCTCTTTGCATAGTATTCTGCCCGAATGCTGCGTGAATAGCGACGTCACTGGCATCGGTGGAGAGAAGGAGATAAGGCATTATTTGGATGGCAGAAGTTTGAGATCAAACTTTCTGTCTTTTGGCTTGCCCTTGAGGGAGGCGTAAAGGCAGGAAAGAGTGGCAGCAATCTCTGGCCAGAACTGGTGATAATAGTTTATCATGCCCAAGGATTCTTGTAGTTCTTTGAAGGGTGTTGAAATGTTCTGAACAGCTGATAACTTCTCAGGGAGGGGGTGGCAGCCTTCAGGAGTGATGCAGTGCACGGAGAACGATACTTTGTCGGGGCCCAAGAATACACTTGTTGCACTAGACACCAAGGCAGTTCTGTGGCAGACGGTTGAGAACTTTTCATAGGTGACAGATGTGTTCTTCTTTGGAGGGAGATTAAAAGGTAAAACACCCCCATAAAATACATAGAACGGCAAGTCCCCAAAGGTTACATCCATGAGGCATTGAAAAGTTGCCCCAACATTATGAAGGTCAAAACAAGAGTAATTGAATGTTCAAATCCCAAAAGTGTGTTGATGGTGGTCTCAGGGATGTCTACTGGGTTCATGGTCATCTGATAATACCCTTTCAAGAGGTTGAGAGTAGAGAATATCTTCACTTCGTAAGTGTTGGAGAAAGGTAGTGAGCCATCTAATTTTAGCATGACATCCACTGATGATGGCCAGGGGTTGAGGCCTTTTGGAAAAGGATAATTTTATTTTCCTTTTTCATGAATATTCATTCAGACGCTGGTACCCATTGCCTTCATATGGGGATAAATACCATGCTTTATAGGAACCGTGAACGGAAGCCTTCCAGGTATGATGCCACGAGGTGAGCGTAGGCATCTGAGGGTATTCTGGTTTAGAGATAGATGTCAGAGGGGGTGAGTTGAAGAGGTGTCAACGGGTACGATTCTGCATTGCCTAACCATTGATAAGCAACATCAATTGGAGGTGGAAATGGGGAGGAAATCCACACTGAGGATTGGAAGTGTGTCGTCAGGAACAAGAAATACCGGTGTTTGTTTATTGCCCATCCATTGTCAGCTACTAGGTGGACATCAGCATTCTTCAAATAAATACGTTGTGTACTAGAGAGGTGCCATAGTATTAGAGAATGGGAAGCACCAGTGGCTAACAAAAACACTACCTTACCTGCGACAAGTGATAGCCTACCTTAAAGTTTTTCGACAAATGAAAACTGTTCATAGATTTCTTTGCAGCAACCCAATTCTGAAGTGAAAGTAGCACAAATGCATGCAATTTTTGTCAGTAAGTGGATGTAAAGGTCAATGGTTGTGGTGGTATTTCAGCTGTTCCTATACATCATGTGGTGGTCATCTTTTTCCTACAGCATTATTAACGTCAGCATCGGTTAATATTGAATAGATTTTTTTTTTTTTTTTTTTTTTTAGGAGTGGACGTGTTGATGGGTGTCTTGAAGGAGGTGACATGGCTGTCCATAAGGGTTATCAGGTTATAACTTCTTGACCTTTTGCTTGGCCTTGACCTTGACCTTTGTCGTGAGACTTTCAAAATTGAATCACTTTAACGACTTAATATGAAACTTAATCAATGAAAGCTTCACTACCCAATGAGCTTATTTCTTGGCCTTATGCTCGACCTTGTCATCGACCAATGATCAAGGATTTTCAAATTAGAATCACTTCCAAGTCTCCACATATCAATTAATCACTGAAAGTTTCATGACTCTATGAGTAAAATTGTGGCATCCAACATGTCAGCTTATTTTTCAACCTTTTGCTTGACCTTGATCTTGACCTTAGACCTTGGACTTTCAATACTGAACCACCTCCCCGTCTAAATGTGAAAATGAATCCCTGAAAGTTTCACTGATCTGTGAGTAAAATTATGACCACCAGTACTGCATTATGTTTTTCGATATTTTGCTCGACTTTGCGGTTTAACCTAAGACTTTCAAAATTCAATCACTTCTACCCTTTGACATAAAATCTCATATCTGAAAATCCTACTACTCTATGAGTAGAAATGTGACCAGAACGTGGTTCAAACTCAAACAAATGGACAAACATGTGCGAAAACGTAACGTCCTTTCAACTTCGTTGGCGGTGGCATTATCCTCTTATGAGGAGAAATCACAAAATTCTAGAGTAAAATTAAAGAGCTTTCTTTATTGTATGATTTTATTTTCTATTTTACTTTGTACCCTGAAAAAGTGTACGTAATACACGAAAGCGCTTGGTACCTGGTCTTTTCCTTTCGTATTTCCTGTGGATTTTACCCTTTAATATATGTCATGTGCAGTTTTGTGACTGATAAGTATATATATATATATATATATATATATATATATATATATATATATATATATATATATATATATATATATATATATATATATATACATATGGCATATTTCGAAGATTTTATAACCTAAGGGCTCCTGCTATTGAAAAAGAATCATAAAATGAATAAAAAATAACGTTTTCAGATGTAGATATTGTGAATATTTATGAGTTATATTGGATTTGGCCTGTGATGGAACTAATAAATCTTTCTTTGAGTAGAATATTCATATATTTATTAAAACAATGGTTCTGAAAATATTTTCTTAATTCCTACCCCTTACTACCTGGCCCTCTTCATATCAGAGATATGATAAAACATTATGTTTTGATGCAGTCCATATTATATCTTTAACATCTATAGAATGCTCGAAGTTAGCTTTGCGTTCTCATATATCAGCTAATGGCAAAGGATGTTGTAAATAATTCATAATATTTTCCTCGCAAAATGGTTATTTATAAAAAGAAGAATATGTGGTAAATGATGGGATTGATTGATGGGAAGTTTGATATAAAGATATTGGATATCTGGGTGATTGCATAGGGTACTTATGGTGTTATAATCAAGACTAGAAGAGCGCTAGTTTCAATGTTGGCTAAAGCCTAGAGGACAATATCATTTCCTAATAAGATCGATATAATTCTGTATACAAATCTGGTTGAAAATGTATTGGTTGCAATTAGGACCTCACAATGATTGATATGTATATGTTATACGTAACTAGAATTGCGGGTTATACATACAATAATGCCATTGAATTATATGGTAATGAATTTTTAGAATCGTAGATTCTGAAATTTAAAAGGATATCTACACATCTGACCATTACAGATTTTCTTAATCTCATACACACAAACTTAAATTATTGTTCAATTTTATAATACTATTGCTACAAGAAGTTAATGACAACGATTTAAATATATGCTTCCTCGACTTCTAATGTATGGTTCTCGAATTTCAAGTCGATTTTTTTTTCATCACATGTATCATGCATGGTAAATTAATGCAAAACTCCCAGAATAACGATGTCAAGACCACGTATGGCATCAGAGAGTTTAGTAGAAAATGAAATGTTAGATTTAGTGTCCAATAAGTTGAATAGCATTTAATACACCGGGAATGAGTCAAAAACCAGATAATAGTTCAATTTCTTTTAGGGTATTACGACATTTTTAAGATTACTTATCCGGTGAATATGGTTTATGCTAACTATTTACAGGCTTTACTGATAAAAACTACCATATAGTATTTTACTCATTAAACGATATTAGTAAACATCTTTGCAATAAAATTCGCGAAAATTAGTATAAAGAGTGTTCCATAAACTTTATTTATGCGATCACCAAAAATATGGATAAGTCAGCATAAAGTTTTATGTGAAATTGAATTCAGATTGTTGTTAGATGGAGACGGTACATCATTATCTTCCAATTAAAGTTGGGAAATGTACTGGAATAACTGAATGTTTGACATGTAGGAAATAAATTTGCCTCTCCGCTAAGTCGGAATAATTGATAGTTTGTTCGGTTAAAA
>NC_090744.1:75774693-75777193 GCF_036898095.1 Palaemon carinicauda | reverse complement strand
ACATCAAGTTGCATGAAATGCCAGTAGACCCTATCTCGACGAATCATAAAATAGAAGTAACTTCTAGATTTATCCGATTATGGTTGAATGCTAAAGGCCTTTTATACATTAATTCTAAGTAAAGCTCTGGTGTATCTCTGTTGAATTCCCCTCTACTTGTAGGGATATTTTCCTGTATCTACTGATGATTTAATGTGGCAGGAGGTTGAGGAATCTTCATCTCCCAAAGATTATTTGCATCATCATTTCTCTTTGTATTATCCTACCTCTGACTACATTACAAAATAGTTAAATAAGTATCTCTTTTCTCTATTTCTGAAAATTATACATGTTTAGGTAAGACTTTTATGACAATCTTCTTAATCTTCAAAAGTGAAGGAGCTGAATTAACCAGTCCAATTGTTTTCAAGTGATATCTTTTAATTACGGAATACAGTACTTTTCCTCTCGCGACACGGACAAATGGGGTTCTTTGATCTCAACAAGGTAGTTATTGATGGTTTATATATGTTCATTACATACTTGCTTTCATTATTTCTCATCCTTTTTATATAATTCACCGATAGTAAATGTGACACATGTATCTTTTCCCTCATATTAAACTCTCAAAATCTTCGTCACTTACCACATTCATTGGTTCTAGTCTGTCCTATCAATTGATAAAAAGAAAAGAGAATAAAAGAGTCTAAATTTGCAGTTTTATTCCTTGAAAGAAGAATTATCAAAAGACGATTCCTTTGCAATTTAAATATCGCTATCGACTGCTGCCAATGGATTAAAATCTATTTTTAAAATCAATCATTTTTTCTGTCTGAGAATTGTGGGTATTTTTAAAATAAAATAAAAGAAACGTATATCATCTGAGCACTCATCGATGAAATGATAAAAGATTCAACATAAAATCGAAATTGATTAAAGTTTGTGGTGGATTGGTTAGACTTTGGAGATGAGAAGCATTACCAATAACAATGAAGACCTTGTGTGATATGTTGGGTAACACTAAGTTAAAGACTTGTGGCTAAAAAATTTATGTTTATTTTAATATGAAAATATTTCTCAATATTTTTCTTGATTAATTATTTAAAAAAAAATATATCTCTTCAAATGTACTGTATATTGATTTGCTCATCTGAAAGATCATTAACGAATATTTCTCGATGGTTATAAGACCAATTGACTTTTCTAGTTAACTGTTAATTAGGTTACTAAAGAAATTGTTATTGAACTATCAAATACCATTCATAATTCCTAAGATATTGATTAGAGCTGTCGAAAATGAGTCAGTGAAATCCCTAGAAATAGAGGTCTAAATGAGTCTCTAGCTTCTAACATGAAAGAAAGCTCATGAGCTTACAAGCATACGTTTCATTAGGATTTCTTGCCACACAAAAAAAAGGTTTTGGTAATATTTGAGGTAAAATAGTTAAGGAGGAGAGGATGAGGTGTTTGATGAGCATGTAAATTGGATTATATTTTAATAAAAAAAAAAATTTATATGAAGACATTTTTTCAGAAAAATTATTTGAGTTTTTTATAATTCGAATAAGATTTCTTTTGAAGTTAGAATTTTAAGTAATTATAGTCATACTCTCACGCTCCATTTAAGGATTTTTTATTTCCTATTTCGTAAATAGTCACTCTTCATGATATTATATAACCTAATCAAATATTGTTCTTTAGCATCCTGCTCTTTTAAACTTACTCCCATACTTCAAATAACATGTTGCATCATCAATAAGAGGCATATTTGGACAAGTTTATTATTTTCAGTGACAGAGTTTTTATTATGAATGATCATTTTTATTTTTAGTTATTGCCCCCGTTTACTTATTCTGAAATAAAATTAAAATTCCATTAATTATAGCAATAAGAAGAAGAAATAAAGACAAAGGTTAAAAGCATTTGAATGGCATTCCAAAACTCAATTAGTATCAGTGCTAATATGGAAAAGAAATTTTTTGTCATTGAAAAATCTAGAGCCACTCAAACTTTAAGTGACGATTGAAAAACTCCACTTTTTTGTCTGTAATATTTTAGTGCAAAGCTCCGATAAAAGTAAACTTTGAGACCAGTAATCTACAGGGTGAAACAGGTGCTTTCATAAAAGCAAAATCTTTTGAAAAGTTATCAATATGAGTAAAAATAGATATGGAGAATGCTATACACGGTGATTTAATATGACCAAATTAATTACCTGAAGAAGTTAAATTAACATTAGAGTTAGCAGCATTCCAGGCGAACTACTACAGGGAAGGGACATAGTTTTAATATTAGGAGAAGGGTGTTCAAAAGCATGTGAAGTTCAGTGTATTAATAAAAATATATATATATATATATATATATATATATATATATATATATATATATATATATATATGTATATATATATATATATATATATATATATATATATATATATATATATATATATATATATATATATATATATATATTTATTCAATGTAGGCACCTTCAAAGTAATGTAAAATCACTTGGATTT
>NC_090744.1:75760416-75767916 GCF_036898095.1 Palaemon carinicauda | reverse complement strand
AAATGTAACATATAAAGAATTTATATGTCTTCTTTGAAAGGAAAGAAATGATGAGGGCCACTCTCAGATTGAAGAAAATTTTTAATATAAAATTTCTCTTCGTAATTTTTGTACCGGTTATCTTCTAACGACACTGTGTACTACGTACACACGGCACTAGTGCTCTCTCTATAATTCCACACCTGAGATTTTGAACAGAGTTAATGTTACTATGGTAACACTCATTTAAAGGAGGTCACACTTAAAGTGATGACCCCTTCTCCCTTTAATTGACAGTCCCCGTCAATTAGCTGTTCATCGCAGAATTAGCCTCAGGTTTAAATACACTACCCGCCGCTGCCAGATAATACTTCAGTTCATAGACCTTCTTAGCATAGTGTTTGTAGAACACTGGATTATCGCCATCCACTATATGAGCGAAAACGTTCAAGGTACCAATGAATCAACTGTTTATGAGAGTAAATAGCGATCAGGTTCTAATACGCTACCTACCGCCACTACATAATGCTTTAGTTCATAGACCTGCTTCGCATAGTGTTTGTAAAACACTCCTGATGATTTCCATCCGATGTATGAACGAAAACGCTCAAAGTCCATATACTGTAAGAAATCCAGTAATGAAGCAATTTTTCTCGGATCATGACCTACGGGGGTACTGTCAGGATCTGCTCTATGAAAAAAAGTAGGTGATCTTCACCCTCAGTTGTTTTCGGGATAAGTTTGACCCAGAGGTTTCTCCTTTAAAGAGCTGTCCTCTCCTGAAGTCTTAAGTTCTACGAAAATAGACCTTTAGACACTCTACAAGACAAAGAGAGACATCTTCCTTCAGAGGGCAGCTTCTCCAGTGACCCCACCTATTAGTGGGTAGCTCATTCTTAGCAAGAAAGGTTGGGCCGGGGAATAGATTCAGTTCTCCCGCTTCTGTGAACTGATTGTAGCCTTCATCTCTAGATAGGGCCACTATTTTACTAACTCTAGTCCCGGAGGCTATAGCGAAAAGAAAAATAACCTTTTGGGTTAGATCCTTAAGGGAACAATATTCATTGTTCATGAATGAGGCATAATACAGGACCTTGTCTAAAGACCATGAGATGGGCTTTGGTTGTGCTGCGGGCCTAAGCCTTGCACATGCCTTCGGGAACTTATTAAAGATTTTATTTGTCAGATCCACTTGAAAGGCACATAGAAGAGGTCTAGTCAAGGCTGACTTGCACGTAGTTATCGTGTTGGCCGCCAGACCTTGATTATGAAGGTGGACAAAGAAGGAAAGACAGAAGTTCATTGAATTTTTTTTTCGGTCCTTTGGCTTTTACGAAAGCAACCCACTTTTTCCAAGAAGACTCGTATTGTCTCCTAGTTGACCTAGACTTGTATTCTTCTAGGAATTCTATATTGCCTTGTGAGATCCCAAATCTTTTCTTAACTGCTAGGACAAGAAAATCATGAAATGGAGGGTTTGGGTTCTCTGTGATAAATCGAAGGCAATTAACTTCTGAACCTTCTGAAATAGTCCTGGGTTCAGAACTAGGGCCAGCCTCAGCATCAGCTCCTTCACTAAAGAGGACAGATTGCTCTTGGGCTACTTGGGAGCCAACAGAGCTACTCCTCCCTGGAAGGATATCAGCATGTTCATTAGATGGGATGAACAGGAAATCTGGAGTCCATCCCTTCCATACCAGAGACATGATGTTTGTTATATCCACTAGAGGATCCTAGTATGGGGCTACATATCGAGGTAGTTTCTTGAAGACGCTTGTGATGAAGATGTCAGTCTGCAGCTCGGGGCCTCTTTCCCATCTGGGAGAGAATAGGTCTGCGTCCGTGGACCATTCTAACTCTATCTCCTTGAGCCTGAGTAGAATATCCACTGTCACATTGTGGATCGATTGTACATGAATTGCTGATAGGTGCCATCCCTTTAAGGAAGGGATGGTTAACGTCACCTGGACTGTATGAGACTTTCTCTAGCATTGTTCGTTGCAACGTCTCATTATCACTTCGGTGTCCCAGATCAGCCGTAGGAAGTCTGATCTGCGTGGAGAGAGTTTCCCCACTCATGACAGAGCCAACATGGTCTTGGGACTTTCGGGCTTTGACCTTTGTTAGTGAAGTGATTAAGGAAGGACAGATACCGTTTTTTTTAGATCTCTTCAAGCGTTTGATGCGCATCTTCTCCAGACTCTTAACCCATCTTTCAGCAGTGCTCTTGGCACTGGGTCTGTCTCTATTGCAAACTGGATAGAGTTCAGAGATCCTCCCAGATAGCGTCTTGGAAATCTCACTGATTACCAAAGTCTCTTGACTGACCTTGCAATCTCCTTTTACATTCTCAAGGGAAAGGAGAGTTGGTGTGACCACAGGCTTCAGTGGTTTTTTTAGCCATTGAAACCTTTGAGCTGGAGAGAATCGAGACATCTTGAAGCTTATCTTGTATCCGCGATGTTCCGGGAACCGGATCTTTTCCTTGAATGTTCATAGACCAGCCACTTTGGGTGTTGCCCACCACAGCCTCTCGTTAAGTTACATTGTTGCCTGAACCGTTTCTACGCTTGGTTTTTGCGTGACTGTGTGTGCCAATCCTGTGAAAATGTTTAGGACTGTGTCTACTCCGACAAGTATCTTTCCTAGGATATATGTTACCCTCTGTAACTTGACTCCTAGATAGGAGGGGAAGGGGTGATTGACTGGAAGTTGCCAATAGACAACTTTCAGGTCTGACAAGACTGCGAACACCCCTTTTTGAAACAGGGTCCTTATGTTCAGAAGGATTAATATTCTGAACTCGCTGTTTTATTTGAACTTGTTGAGTGTCGACAAGTCCAGAATTACTCTGAGTCTTCTTGAGTCCTTCTCGTGAACACCAAACAGCCTTCCCTGGAATTCGATGGACTATAGTTTCCTTACCACCTCTATGCTCTAGAGCTCTCAGGTATACTCCTCAAGGAGGGCTTTTGATTTTAGGAAGAGTTGAGGAAATGATGGTGGAGACATTTTTACCTCCCATCTTAGTCCCATCTTGATTAGGCTTGGACCCAAGGATCGAAGGTCCAGCGATCATGAAAGAACCTCCCTGCTACCAAAAACATCTCTATGCTTCGAATGATTAGTAGGTTTATATCTTCGACCACCTGCCTGTGGGACCCCGGTCACTGTAACTGGGATGTTGTTGAATAGCCCAATATATATTTCCAGACTTTTCCATCTTCCATTTAGGTTGAGGACCCACAACTGTGGAAGACTTTCTCTTTGAAACGATGCCCCACTTTTGGAGATGTCCTATGTTCTCCTTGGTAGCGTTCTTAATCACTTTTCTAACTACCTTGCCTGGGAAGAGGTCTTTACCCCAGATATTGGAAGGTATTAGCTTCCTTGTTTCGTGTTTCACTGTTGCGGCAGTGAACACAAACTCCGTACATCCTCTCCTAGCATTCATAAAGGCATAAAGGTCTTTTACTAAGGTAGCCATATGCATTTTGGCTAAGACCAAGAGCATGTTAGGGGTACCTTGATGGGTTGAACACAACTCTATGTAGTTTTGTAGGGATAGGGAAGCTGCAAGTCTCTCCTTTCTCTCTTCTTCCTTTTGCAAGAGAAACTCAGATAATTTAAGGAGATTTTCGTTAAACTGTCGACTGGCGACATCCACATCTAGTCTTCCTACTGAAAAGGTTAAGTGGGCTTCCTTCCAGTCCTTATCCTATGTGGCAAAGGCTAGCAACAGAGGCTTGCACTCATCGAGTGCAGGACATGGTCTACCTGCCTCCACTGCCTTGGCAACAGATTTAAATGCCTCCCCATTAAACGGGAATGAAATTGAAGCAGAAGCAAGTAAGGAGGGATGCCTGTAACCTAGTGTGAATACTTCCGACACCGAGTAACACGCATTTTACAGGCTACATGACAAGATAGCCTATGCCTTAACATGGTCGAGAATTATGACCTCTTTCGATTCCGTTCCTTTTCTTGACAATGGTTCATACTTCAGTCGAGCGAAAAAATTAGGTAAATCGTCAAAGTTTGGCCAAAACTGGATTTTGTCCAAAGGAACAGCACCCATCTTCTCCGAGATGTAGAGTTTGCCGTTTAAATTCAGCATCAGCTCTGCAAACCTCCAGGGATTGGTTTTGGTGCATGTCGGAAGGTCTTGATCTGTGGGTCATTTGTATGACCCTTGGGGAGCAACAAATGGAGCTTTACGAGGCTCTATCTTGCATTTAACTTCCTGCTTTTCACCTTGTTTGCGAAAGTTTTCTATTAGAGTTTTCACTTGGGCCTATAATTAGTCCATTCCATCTAATAGAGGGGTAGAAGGTGAAGATGTCGATGTCAATGGCTCTTAGGCCGGCATATACGGAAACAATTCCGACACTACATTCTCCCCTTCTTCCCTTGGGCGTTTCCTGCCCTCCTTCCCAACGGCTATCTGACCGTAGGGAGATGTAAATCGTGCCTGGGGCACCACTATTTCCTTACTTGCTTTCGGAAATAGTAGCTTACGCATCCTATCATTAGGTAGATAAGGTCCCGGAATTATTTTGTAGAAGCCTCTCACCCAGTTGCGTAATTTGTAACGAGCTGCATCCCTGGGTTAGGAGTGTAACATCCATCCATAAAAATATTTAATATTATAGGGTAATCTGAAAACTGATTTCTATTCAGAATATTGAAGAAATTATATTCTTTCAATATAGGATTGGGCTCAGCAAATACCTGGGTAGGGATACCCAAGATATATTGGAAATAATTACTAGTATGATATATACAATAGTTTTTCTATCTGCAGTATATCCTATATTTCAAATATACTGACTACCTGTACAAATATATACTGTAGCTCAGCCGGCATGTCGCGGGCATAGCTAGTTCTTGCCGGCACATCCAGCATGCTAGCTAAAATAGAGAGAGATAGCAAGGAGTGAAGGCTACCTATTACTGGGTATGTTTACAGTAATTAAGGATGTGAAGTCTAATTTTACTGCCTTTTTCCAGAATGAAGGTTCAAATGGAAGGGGAGAATGTAACATTCAGGCTTCCATCCAGCCACAGTATTATCGCCGGCAATATCCCACCGATACACCGCCAGCAGGGTAGCCTCCGGCAGCATTAGTACACTCGGCGTGCTGACGGCTGAGTCCGCATCTATCTATGCCGGTCTGGCCGGCGGTACTCCGACAATAGAACTTGTGGCTAGCATTCGAAGGGAGAACTGAAGAACCTTGGTGACAGAAGGGACTTCCCACTTACAGCCATTATGGTTGTCGACAAATGACATGGCTACCAGCAGCATGCATCGCCGCCGGCAACCGTCATAGCCGCCGACAGTTTGTAAACCACATGTTCGCCAGCATCCAACGTGGCCACCGGCCGTTGTCATGGCTGCCTACAGTTGGCATAGCCGCAGGCAGCCGGACAACGGCTGTAGAGAGGGAATCTGGCCGGCCCGGCTACCCACCGCCAACTGTAAGGTTGCAGGACGCCGACTCAAGAAAGACAATGGCTCGGCCATCATAATAGAACAGATGGGGAGAAAAAGGGTCCTCTATGAGGTGTTTTAGGAGCCAGCAATGTTCCCGGACCTAAACACCTAGGCGGCAGGAGAATCTTCTTTTCTCCAGCCTAGGGTGTGCCAATCCATTTAAGGGGGTGACAGCAGTGCCGCCACCTCTCAACAAGGGAGAAACAGAATTCCAGTGATGCGCCATCCTAGGCCTCAGAAGTATACTACTCTTCAGCCTAGGGTCTGCGAATATAGGACTAGTCTACTAAGCCACAGGAAGAAGGTGGTGGCATCATACAACCACCTCAGGTGTAGCCTATGGAAAGCTAGCGTCATATGCCGGCAGCCTAGCCAGCAGGGGAATGACTATTCACCCTGCCGGCCGACTGACGACACAAGACTAAATGCCCAGATGTTCAGAGCGAAGCCTAAAACTTGCCATCTACTGTTAAGGGACGAGACAGAAAACCGTAGACTTCTCATGCCTGAATTAAAAATTCAAGGCCGACCCATTAGGGTTGTAGCCTATGGTTACACTCAGACGTAATAGAGATTACCCCTAAATCTCTATAGAGACGAGCAACAAATTATATAATAATTCTACATGTCGATCTCCAATGAATTGATGGCAAATACACGAGGGTAACCGGGGAAATGTCAAAAGTATATGATGCCTAGGTTAGGTTACCTAGGCAAGTCGAGATCTCGGGTACCTATATCACCGAAACTCTGACATATACGATCGACACAGAAAAAGGAAAATTTTGCATATATATATCTTTACAAGTATAAAATGCCTAAATAGCTTTCATAATTAAATTATTGATGATATTAAAACTGGAAATGTCGTTCTACTAACTAAATAACACATGCCCAATGAACGACAGCGCCCATGGCGGCTCCGGTAACAGGCCTAGCTCCTAATCACAATAAATTACTCTAATTTCACTGTGAGACTGGAACTAGAATACATATATTGTAAAGATTCAATACTCAACTTTTCCGAGGCGAAAGAAGCTGGAGATTGCATGATAATAATCCTTGAAAATCGGTCAAAAATGTCAGTTCAACAGGGAACACCACCGTGCGAATTTGCTACAAAATTAGGAATGTAAGCCATCTTGGATATGACGCTGTTGTGATACTCAATAGTACTATGAGAACTAAGGTAACATTGATACGGCTCCCCTTCTATTCTGCCACTTTCCCCCTCGAAGCGTAAACGCTATTAGGGGTGCAGATTGCTAAGTGGCGTGTCAAGAATATGTCCTCTGATGCCGAGGTCGTTAAGAGAATCCAGACACTAAGGTTTCAAAAATATATATGGCATATTTGAATATGAAAAACACGTCTAAATGTGCAAAATTTATCATTTATCAAATGCCAAGTAACAAACTACCAGTTAGCTACGATGGTGAAGATGGGTTGATTTCAATTATAAGTACAAAACACCTGAATTCGACAGGTATAAGTACGAAGAAGTGTCATTGACTTTTTATCTTTCTTCGTGGCCAAGTGGTTTAGTCACTGTCTATAGACGCTTGCCGACCAGGGTTCGATTCCAGGCCGGTCACAAGCTCTTGTCTTTGTGTGATTTCGCCTGGGGCTCTGATGCCGAGGTCGTTAAGAAAATCCAGACATTAATGTATCAAAAATAAATATGGCTTATTTGAATATGAAAAACACGTCTGAATGTGCAAAATTTATCATTAGTCGAATGCCAAGTAACAAACAACCAATTAGCTACGATAGTGAAGATGGGTTGATTTCAATTCTAAGTACAAAACACCTGAATTCGACAGGTATAAATACAGAAGAATTGTCATTGACTTTTATCTTTCTTCGTGGCCAAGTGGTTTAGTCACTGTCTATACAAGCTTGCCGACCAGGGTTCGATTTCCGGCCAGTCACAAGCTCTTGTCTTTGTGTGATTTTACCTAGGGCTCTGATGCTGTTGTCGTTAAGAGAATCCAGCCATTAATGTATCAAAAATATATATGGCT